>NC_067475.1:118290262-118567762 GCF_947179515.1 Apodemus sylvaticus | reverse complement strand
TGACCCTTCTCATACAATCTGATCCTCTCTCCCCTTCAGAATTTAATCAGTCAGTCACCTTTTCTACTGACCTCTTATTGATCTTCCTGCTAGATGCTCTGTTTGCCTTTGAGGTTGAGAGAAAATCTCATTCTCACATTACCAGTGGCAAAACTGAGATCAAAGAGGTAGTGGCCAGTCATGGTTCTAAGGAGTCTAGAGTCCTAGATATCTATATGTGATTTAAAATGATCACAAAAGACCCATATTTCTCTCTAAGGCTAAAGAATAAGAGACCTCTGAGCAATATCACTTTAATTAGCAAACATCCAGTGCATGCAACCCAACTATTAGGAATAGTACAAGATTGTTTACTAGTTCAAGAACAGACAGGAAAGCAATAAGCCTCTCTGTGACATGTGCTGCTTGACTTTACTTCCAAGGGTGAGCAATACACTGTGTGTGTGTGTGTGTGTGTGTGTGCATGTGCGTGTGCGTGTGTGTGTGTGTGTGTGTGTGTGTGTGTATTCTTGCAGTATTCAGAGATAAACATCTACATAGTGTATTCTTTCATTTTTCTCTAATTTTCAAGACAAGATCTCTCACTGAATATAGAACTCATAGATTCACCTAGAATGGATGTCCATTAAGTTCCCAGGATCTTCTTAACTTCAACTCTCCAGTATGGGACTAGTGGGTACACATTTCACATGAGTGCTGGGGACCAGAATTCAGGTCCTCATACTTAGTTAGTGATCGGTTTCCTAAGTGAGCTCTTTCTGTCACCTCATTTTCTACTTACTCCAATGTGGAATTTATCCCACTTGTAAATGAGCTCTCCCCTTTCCCAGAAGCCATCTCTCTGGTCACCATTACTTAGGTAAATCCATATCCCATGTTCAAAGTAGCAGAGTCTTTATGTTGTATGTAGAGAGCATTATAAAAGGGAAACCCATAACAAGCTGCCCATATTTACCTGCTGTGGCATGACTTTAATAGCCATGTAATTTCAAATCTTTTAAGAGCCTATAGTTTTTACTACTAGAGATATACTTGTGTCAAAGTCAGAATGATTTAATGGTATTTCATCTTAGTTCAGGTGTTCACAAATACATTCTCTTTGGATTTTTTGAAATCTAAATGCTGTGGATGTTGTTTTTGCTCAGGTTTTACAGAGCCAACCAAGTTTTACTACCCATTTCACAGTCACCTTACTAGGAAACAATTTTTGAAATGGGTGATGTATTGGATAGGGTTTCTTATCAACCAGAAACAAACTAGTCAGGAGCCTTGATTGAAAAATTGCCTCCATCAGATTGGCCTGTGACCATGACTTTGGGATAACTGTCATGATTGATGATAGATACAGAAAGACCCAGGCCCAAATGGAAAGCCCAATCCTTAGGCAAGCGGGCCTGAGTTATATAAGAAATCTAGAACTGGACTGGACAAGAAAGCTAGGTGAACAAGTCAGAAGAAGCAAGATGGTGGGCAGCATCCCACCAGGGTGTCTGCTGCAGTTTCTGCTCCATGTTCTTGACTCGAGTTCTTAGGATCTCTTTCCTTCAGGATAGATTACAATCTGTAAGATAAAATAAACCCTTCCCCTCCCAACTTACTTTTGGTCATGCTGTTTACCTCAGCAATAGAGGTTAAACTAGGACTCATGGCCTACAAGACCTACATGGTCTAGAAGTACAACAAAAAGGTGTACTTCTAGAATGAAGGGACACAGAGCAACTGTTCAACTACCAAACTCTGACAAAGTGCCACTGCATACAGAAATGGGATTTCATAATACTGGGCCTTTCAAGTACATAATCAAAGGCATGCTTATCAGTAGGATTTAATGGAGGCCTTCGAAATGACGAGCCATCATCGTGATGAAGAGCTAATAGATCCTCCACCTCCTTGTCCTCCACTGTAACAACTATACTTACGAACTGTGGGTTTGAAAAATATATAGGTTAAATGGCATTTCTATTTTCTACATCACATTCCTGAAAACTAATATCATATTCCAAGAATGAGTTTAAATGAAAGGCAGTAATTTATTGAGGCTGTTTCCTCTTGCAGACTATAGCTTTCAAGGGAAATGGAAACTCATTTATATTGTACTTTAGTAAATACTTTCTATATAGTCTTGAGTCTTTTTATCTGAGCCTTTTAGGTATGGACTTTGTTGTTTTTACTCTGTATGCTGCCTCTTCCTTGTGAGTAGGTTTTGCCTCTTAACTAACAGTTTCTCAGCCTTAACACTAATGACAGATTGAGCTGCATAGCTCTTTGTGGTGGATTTGAGAGCATCATCTGAGTATCATGGGAGGTTTAGCTGTAGCATCCCTGGACTCTAGCAGGGTTTGGATGGTTGCACAACTTGCACAACACATAGTTGAGAGCGTTGATGATAAAGCATAGAAAAACTTTATTTCATGTGTAGATGGATAATCACCTACCCAGTAAATTGAAGTGGACGTTAAAGCACACAGACAATAAAAAGGTAGCTATACAAAAAGACACCAACAATGGATGCTGGCTTCAGACCGCCTTGGTCTAAACACTGACTCCGATAGTTAGTAATTACAGGGAATTGCATCTGTTTCTTTCTCTGCGAAGCTGAGATAATGATCTTGTGCTGATTATCTCCTTCAGCTCCTCCATATTGTTTCTGCCCTACTGGGAGGCTGGTTGACCCCAGGACCCATCCCACTCTTAAAGATAGGAACCTGAGATTCTACAGCCTTAATAAGCAATTTAAGATCATAAAACTTGCATGTGGGAGATGTGCTGCCTAGGGAGGAACAATATCTGGAATCAAGCTAGTACTCATAAAAGGAAGGCAATTCTAACTCCCAATTTAAACATTCTAATTAGGGACGTTCCATGGCCTTCCACATCTGTGTGCCTTTGAAGCTGTATATGTTCCACAAATATATCTATTATTGAATTCCTATGCCTTTGTCCTGAGATTAGCACCAAGTCCATTGAACAGATGAAGAGAGCCATGTTACGAGGCTGTGTTTGTATGTTGTCCCATTGGCCATCGCTGCCTGGTTAGCTCCATCCCAAAGGAGCTAACCATAGGAATCTCATCATAGGAATTGCCCAGTGGGAGAGTACTTTACTGGCTAACATGCTCCCTAGAATCTCTTTCCCCTAGTCCTCCTTGTTTATAGTTCACATGTAGGTATGCTTAGCTGGGCTAACTCTATGCCCAGCTTGGTGATTGTCTCTCCATTCTAGTCAGTCTCCTTCACTGTGGTCTTTCTTTTGTCACATGAGAACAAAAGTGATGCATGAGGAAATGGAATCAATGAATAGAGAATCACAAGTCAAAGAAACATACTTGAAAAGTCCACTCAGATATTCATGAATTAAGGAAAAATATCTAAACCACAATAGTCATTCATTTTGAAATGTGTAAGATTTATTTTTTCTTTGAACACATTAGGGCACCTGAGGACTGTAGCTTTGCCTCCATTTCCCTGTGGCAGTCTCTGCCTTTGATTATTCTGTGTTTAGACTGTCTTCTTTCCCCCTACTCACAACTGTTAGTCCATTTTATTTTACTTGTTTTTCCTGACTACGTATAGATACAATAACATTTTTAATCATTGCTATCTTTAAAAAAAAAGCCATTTTAAGTTTTTATAATTGTAAGTATTGTGTATGTGTAGGTGTGTGCGGGGGGGGGTGTGGGGGTGTCTGTCTGTCTGTCTGTGTCTGTGTGTGGTTATGTGCACATGAGGGCAGGAGTCCACGGAAACTGGAAGAATGTATCAGACACTCTGTATTCTGGAGCTGGACTTACAGGAGGTCGTGAGCCTGATCTGGTTGTGTGGATATAAACTGAGGTCCTCCATAAGGATACCAACTGCTTAAAAAAAAATCTTTATTGATTCTTTCTGAGTTTCACATCATGCACCATGCAGTTGCACTCATTTTCCAAGCCCCTCATATTCACCCTTTGCCCTTGCATCCTCCTCACTGCAAACGAAACACACACACACATACACACACATATACACACACACACACATACACACACACACACACACACACACACAAACACTAGAACAACATAAGGAGACAAAGCATAAAAAATAGCTCATCCTGGAAGCTGTTGTATGTCATGGTGTACCTCACAGTATATATCTCTGTCCACACATCTTCACCAGCAACATCCACTGCAATGAGTCATTGGTTTGGTCTGAGAACATTGAATTTTGTGACATTATCAATATGGGATCCTCATTGGTGCTTCTCCCGGTTATTCTATTATTGCCCTGTGTCTCAGAGCCCCTGTGCAGTATGGATACATTTTTTTGTCTGCTTTCAAATCGCTAGCAGTAGTACAGAGAAGAAAAGAAACACTGTACCACTAAAAATGGCCAATTTCACTATTTTCCTTTGTAAGTAGAACATATTATTAGGAAACCAAGTCTTTATCTCCTGACAATTGTCAACCACTGTCCCTTATTTATGCTTCTTCTGATCTTTGACACATTTGAGCAGGATGCACTCATTCATCTCTTTAGAATTCAGGTCACTGTAGATTAATCTACTTTATTACACATGCCTCTGATCAAAGCTTTTTTTCCCAAATTCTTCATTCCTCCTATTGTATCCTTTGTAACAATTTGACTATTTAAATTTTTATATGCATTTCTTCACTATGTACCACTCCAATTTAGAGAATTGGGATTACTTTGTATTTTACAGATATTTTCACTACCTTTACAAAGGCAAACCCTGAATTTAACATAAATAAGTGGTGCCAAACCTGAACTTCCAAAAGACTGTTAGAATAATATCTTAGTATCATGCTATCATGTTTCTTGACCCAGGCTACAATGTTTCTTTACAAGTGATATGGAAAGCCCGGCATGGTGGCACATGCCTGTAATCCAGCATTTGGGAGGCAGAGACAAGCGGATTTCTGGGTTTGAGGCCAGCCTGGTCTACAGAGTGAGTTCCAGGACAGCCAGGACTATACAGAGAAACCCTGTCTTGAAAAAAGCCAAAAAAAAAAAAAAAAAAAAAAAAAAAGAAAACGAAACAAAACAAAAAAACCCCAAGTGATATGGATACAATTTAAACACTCTCAGACTAAGATGTGCATTGTTAGTTGTCTTTCTACCTGAGAAAACCAAGAGTAATGCTCCATAAACTAACATCTGAAGTTAAAAATTGTTGGTTCTCTCTCTTCCTCGCCCGTTCCCCACTGCCTTACGAATGAGTTGGGAAGCCATGTTTGCAAATACTCCTACTATATATCCTGATTTACTACAAAGCAGCAGAGCCAACTGATCCTAGACTGAACCTATGACCAAATAAACCTTAATATTGATTAGCCCACTCGAATAGGCTTATGTCTATTTGTATGCAAGCAAGAGAATACTTGCATATTGCCTTTGACATTTGCATAAATAGTTAGCTGTGAGGGTCGAGTTTCATCTTTCACTTTAAATTTGCCAATCAACTCTTTGTACTCTCTGGGCTGAATAAAATATCAAATTCTATTTTACCTAAATTAAATAGAAAATTTTAAATATATAACAATTTATTGGCTGAAATTATTATAATCATAAAAATAAATGTTGTCACATACACCAAATAATTCTACTAAAAAAAGTGACATTTATTTAAGTGAAGTCTATTCACTAAAAGAAACCATTCTTCTAAACTCTTCATTTGAACTCTTCAAGTATCAGTAACACAGGACACTGACTTACACACAAAAACTTCATACAAGAAAGAGTATGTGGGAAAACTCACAAGATTTGAAAAACAAAATACAACCTCTTGGAAAGAAATACTTATCTAAGAAACAAAAGAAAGTTGGCAGAATGAGACAGAATTTTTATCATTGAACAAGGTTTTAAAAGATTCAGTTATGTCTAACACCAAAGAGGATAGAAAGTGAGTGGGGTCCCACCACTCACTCTAAAATACTAAGCTTAGTCATGATAGGTAACAGTCATGTAGGCATTGATCTAAGAATGAAGGGACTAGCTAAGGGTGTTTCTTTTTACTTTGATTTATAGTATGTTCCTTCATTCTAATAAATATAATGCAAAAGAGTTGGGAAAAATCTGTAGTCAAAATTGGGTCAGTAAGATACTGAATAGGTAACAGTGCTCACTACCAAGACTCCAAGTCTGAGGTCTGTGTTCGATTCCTGCCACCCACATGTTCTGGGGATAGAACAGATTTTAGTACATTTTCCTGTTGCTTCCACAATTGTACTGCACATGCACACACACATACACATACACACACACACACACACACACACACACACACACACAGAAAATAAACAAACAATTGAAAACAAATTTAAAACTCCAAAAGAATAGTAATTTATTAAATACTAAAGATATATATATCTTTATAAAGATACATATATATCTATATTATAGATACATATATATCTATATTAGTGCCAATAAATACTTACATAGTATGTATGAGGCATAACCATAAATTAAAGTTAAAGATGGTAAATAGGTGTGCTAATAATGGAAGAATGCATCTTTGTTAATAGAAAAATAATTTATTTTTGTTACTTGCAAAAATGTTTTATATTACCTTTATTGATCTATCCCATAATGTAAAACAACATACTATGAAACAACCAGTACAAACTGTATTGCGTGCTGAATGGCTTGCAAACTTCTCTTTGGCCGTTCTGAGTTGCACTGGCTCTCTGGAGTCTATTTCTGATGTCAGTCCTTTACCTAGGCTTCCTCCATCTGAATGCAACATTTCCTTTAGTTCAGAGTTGCTCTTCTTAGTCTATATTCTCTTGTCATTGACCTCCTCCCACAGAAATCCTATTTGCTACTAAGCCTTCATGATTGACACTGAGATGCTTTTGAATTTGCACATGATGCTGGGGCTCAAACCCAGGGATTGTACTTTTTAAGCCAGCCAGTTTAAAAGGAAACTGTGTGTTATACCACATTGGGGAATTTTTAAAAAAGGAAAGTTTAGGTTAAGCTGAAGCCCTTTGAAATCTCTGGAACCATCAATCGTGTGTTACCTAGGCACCAAGTTCTTTCTACAAAGAACTTCTCCTTTCTGAATCATCTTCCAGTTAAGCTTCTGTATAGTTTGTATTATGTATTTAAGTAGAGTCCAACATGTCTACATAAAGACCGAAATGTTCCTCAAAACTTTCCATCAGCTCTGTCCCTCATTTCTATTGATATAATATTTCCATAATGTCTTGGATAGTTTTATTTCAACATGATGTAAGCTACAGTCACCTAAAAAGAAGAAATCTCAATTAAAACAATGTTTCCATAAGATCAGGTTATAAGCAAGCCCGAAAGGCATTTTTATAATAGTGATTGATGGAGGAAGGGCCCAGCCAAATGTGGATGGTTCTATACCTGGAGTGGGGATCCTGAATTCTATAGAAAGCAGGCCTAGCAAGGCAGTAAGCAGCACCTCTCCATGGCCTCTGCATCAGCTCCTGCCTCCAGGCTTCTACCCTGTTTTGAGTTTCTGTCCTGACTTCCCTCAATAACAGACACTGCTATGGAATTGTCAGCCCCCAAAAATCCTTTCTTCCTCAAATTGCTTTTTGTTTATAATATTTCAGTGCAGCAATAGAAACCCAAACTAAGACACTATGTTAGCTGTGAATGCTTAATGATATTTAGTTTCTTACTGTCTTTGCTGACACAGTAAACCCAGCTTTAACCAGAGGAATCTACTCTCTCTTTGTCCTGTCTTTCCCATGGTTCCTCAACTGTTATCCAGCCTTGACTAAGGTAGAGGTCCATCTCAGGGTTGGACTCCTCTGTACTGAGGAAATAGAGAAAGAAATGACACCATTAGACTTTCAATATCATGTTTGGGGTCTTCTTTTTCCAAGGGAGCATGTGACTCAGAAAAGCCATTCAAGCCCTGCATGCTGAAAGGCCAGCAAAAGGTTAAATTTTAGGCAAGGCATGCTGGCACACACCTGTGATCCATAGCTCGAAAAAAGTTTCAGGAAGATACAAATAAAGAAGTTAAATTTAGGGCCTGGCGAGATGGTTCTACAGTTAAGAGCACTGCCCATACCTGTGGAAGATCTAGATTCAATGACTCAATTCCTAGCATGCATCTGACAGCCCACAACTGCCTACTGCTCCATCCTCAGGGCATCTGACACACTATTCTGGCCTCTGTGGGAACGAGGTATACACATGATGCGTAGAAATCCATGAAGACAAAAGACCCATACACAAACAATGAAATAGATGCTTTAAATTGATTTCAGGTACTATGAATGGCAACTCTGTTTCTGTGTTTTCTATTGCTAAACTATTGGCTAAATATTCTGAGGTTTATAGGTAAGGAAAACATAATTTGAAAGTTTTTATTCATACTTTTAGAACATCATAAAATATAATTGGTTGGGCTTAAAGATTGGGCGAGGGGATGGATACTAAGACATTTTCATGCTCTGTATTGGCACCTACTGTGAAACAAAGTTTAATTTATGCCTTACAATAAGTTGGTGGTGAGATGACACTTCTGGAAAATTTTACACATGGGGATATTTCAGTTTTATTTTCCCATGATCACATGTCTAGTAAATGGTCCCCATGAAACTGAAATCTATCTTTAGCAGGGAGACACCTGACGATATGCAACAGGTTCCTGACTCCCTATAAAATGCAGAGAAAATTTAAAAGGAAAACGTGTGTTATAACACATTTGGGAGTTTTAAAAAAAGAAATAAAATTTAGGTTAAGCTGCAGCACTTTCAAAGCTCTGAAAGCATCAATTATGTGTTAACTAGGCATCAAGCATTTCTACAAACTGTGTTATCTAGCTAGTAAAATACAGCCATGAGATCACAGTCCGTGAGCAGCACACAGGTCAGTCATTCATTCACTAATTCAACAATCAAAACTGAAGTGCCCACTGTGTGCTCCCTACTGTTCCTGTAGTTACTTGTGATTGCGATCCTTCCTAGAGAAATGCAGTCAACGGCTGGATATTCTGCTTGTTATGTGTGTGACTGGATACTGTACTTTTGCTTTCCCTGAAGTTTAATTTTCTTATTCTAATGAGCGTTTCTCACATTCTTACAGAATAGGCACTGAAACTTGCTCAACACTAGGATCACAGAAACTATGTGAAATGTGCTGCAGAGATAATTTAAAGTGTGTGTGTGTGTGTGTGTGTATGATATCTTTCTTCACTTTCTCAATTCTTAGATGTGATTCTATTATACATTATTCTTGGACCTGTAAGCAAGTGACTCAACGGGTACAGTCATTTTCCTCAATTCTGATGACCTTAGTTTGATGCTTTGAGCTCACATAGTGGAAATAGAGAACTGAGTTCCATAAATTAACCTCTGAAATCCCCTTATTCTATGGCACATGTGCCCCCTACATAACATATACAAAATAAAAATACCAATGTTTAAAGTGTTCCCAGTGAAGGTTTTCAGATATCACAGTACAAAACAAGCCACAGTTTTTATAAGTACTACCAGAACCATTTTTGTGTCATTAGAATGCTAAAAATACCGCATTTAATAAGTATTGACAACCAATTTGCACCCAAAATCAGACTACATGATTCTTGAAGGAGCTGTAAGATCTATGCTGCTCCCAGTTGGTCTTAAGAACAACTCCATTCTCTGAATAGAAACACAATTACCTATTAGTTTGATCTTGCTAATGAAAATGTAGTATCTCCTAAGTAAAATCTGACAATACACTTTTTTGTGTCTCATTGTAAGTAAGGAATTAATGACCTAGGTACTATAGACTCAAGTAGCACCATTTCCAAAGTATCCTGATTAAGCGTCTGTGGGATCAGGTATAGCTATGGAAACCCTAAGATAAAGCTGAACTTTGTTAAAATCTGTATGTCCTCTAGGAGGTTGACCTCAGGAATGGTTCTCAAAGCAATTTTATCCCAGCAGTGGTTCTTTGTGAGAAGAACCTTTATTGCTGGGTGTGCATTGTTCTGCTGATATGATGGATTCATCTTCATTTTCTTATTTTCTATTTTTTTTGAGATTTCAATATAGTTGCCATCATCTCCTCATTCCCTTTCTTCCCTCTAAATGAGTGTAGTCTTTCAAATTCACTGCCCTTTTTTGCCACTAATTGCTTCTACATACATAATATGTCTATGTCCACACACACACACACACACACACACACACACACCACCAAATATATTTCTAAATACAAACAACTCCATCTTCATAATGTTCCCTGCATACATGTCTTCAGGGCTGTGTATTTGGTATTGGATGACCACTTGGATGCTCTTCCCTTGGGAAGCAGTTTCTCCTGCTCTGTTTCCCTCAGTGGTCTGTAGATCTTTGTGTAGGCCTGAGGCCATGCAGTATTTCCTCATCCACCTTGGCTTGTCTATTGTGCATCATTCACTTTTTGAAAGATTCTCCTAGGATCAATATAGTCACCAATCTCCCTTTTATTAATTAGGCTTGGAATTTTAGTAGAGAAACGATTACTTATAACCATCTTCAGAGATGACACCTCAGAAACATATTCCCAGTTCCCAGGAAATGGAAAACAAGAGAAAGCAACAGGAACAACAGCGGCAAACACAAGGAGGTGGGTGAGTGAGCTTTCAAAACAAGTAAAACTCCAATACGCATCATGACATATCTCAGTGGAGTGTGCATCAGAGGGGAAATAAAAGCTTGTCATTGCTCTGAAACTGTCTTTTCTAATTCAGTGCATCCATGTATTGTTATAAATCTGTTTTCCAATCTTCCTTCCTTCCTGAAAGATGCAGGCACAAGGGAGCGAGCTTCTCTGCTGTCTATCAACTCAGATAAGGGAACCTTGCAGCCTGACAAGGCAGCTTAATGCAAGGAAGCCCGGAGACATGCAACTGAGAGGCAGTGGCAAGGTGGTGACCATTTGCCAGTTAGGGCAGACAAGAGGCAGGGGGCTTATCCTGGGTTTGCATTTCCTTAAACAAGGTCAGGAAGACTCTATAATTAGCTTATGCAAACTGTTTTCACAAATATGTAGACATATATGTCTATGGCATGGTAAAGTGATCGAACATTTGTAAGCCTATGGGTGAAGTGTACACAAGGAGATGCTCATGTCTAAGTCAACATGGAGGTCAAAAGCCAAGGCCAGCTGTTTTTCTTGAGCACTCCCCCCCCCCTTATCTTTTGAGGCAGGGTCTCTCACTAAATTCGGAACTCATTGCATCAGCTAAGCTGTTGGCTAGCAAGCTTCAGGGATCTTCCTGTCTCTCCCTCACATAACTTACCCTACTCCTACCACACAGCACTGGGATTACAGGCATATGCTATTCCACTCAGTGTTTTATGTGAGGGCTAGGCATCCAAATTCATCTACTTAACTATCTTCCCATCCCTGCTATATCTTTAAAAGAACCATTACATCATACTTATTGAGTGTGTGCATGTTTGCATATTGTGTGTGCATGTGTGCGCAAGTATGGACAAGACTGCATGGCCCACAGGCAGTTGCACACATGAGAAGTCAGGGCACAATTTATAAAAGTTAGTTCTCCTTCTGCTGAGAGAGGCTGCGAGAGACTGAACTTGAATTGTGGGGCATGACAGATGTGCCTTTGACCACAGAACCATTTTGCTGCCTGGCCCCGTAACTTTGTTTAGTAAATAACAAGCTATTGAATGTTTTCTCATGTTGTCAAATGAAGATGATGAAGGCTCTCATGGTGAAAATCTGTATCCTGTGTTGTGGTTTCCTGCACTAGTGATCTTTCCTTGTATAGTGTCTGTGGTGGGGACTGTACTGAATTCCAGAGGCAGTGGTGTTCACCCTGGATGGACTGGGAGATGTCTTCAAAATGAAGCCAGTGTGGATCACCACGTGCTTCCCTGTTGGCTTTTATTCTCAGAGCCTGTATTGTTTCTTAACTTCTCTGAAAGGAAGACAAGAAAAGAAAGGAAGAAAGGAAGGAAGGAAGGAAGGAAGGAAGGAAGGAAGGAAGGAAGGCAGAAGGAGGAAGAGTTGAAGAGTTTTCTGTCACACAGTCACACATTTCAAAATATAAACTGTGAGCTAGTAGTACTCAAAATCCCAGGAGAAACACGTGCTTGGGAGAGAATTACAGACTCACTTTGGGGAGAGGCCATAGCTAGGAAGAAATTGCTTTTGCATTACGGGACGTTCGGGGAGTGGGGGGCTAGAAAAGGGGAAATCATTTGAAATGTAAATAAAAAATTATATCGAATAAAATAAATAAATAAATAAATAAAATAAGCAATAAAAAAAAAGAATATAAAATTTGGTTTTCTTACACACTGGGCCTACTCGCTGCTTCTTAAAGGGATTAGAGACCAGGAGCGTTGCCCTTAAACTCATTTACATCTAGTTTCTGGGAATGACCTCCATTTTGGTAGCTGTATCCTCTAAAACTCACAGATACTTTGTAAAAGTTTGGCAGACAAAACACACACACACACAAGAAAGTTACAGCTTCTATTTCAGGGCCTATGGAGCCTTCAGGATTACTTCTTGTGGAAGAGAAACCTGCCTTTCACCAATCATGAGCTAGATTTGTAAGTAATGTCACTCTGTATCCTCAGGGCATTTTGAAGCTTACATCAAGGTCTCTGCCTGAATCAAAATTAGCAGAAAGATTAATGCCTGCATGCCTTTCAAGTGGAGGAAACGCATTCTTGTAATTCTGATCTTAAACCCGTTTAAACCCAGTGTTTCATCTTCATATGTGGAAGATTTCGACCTCTAGTCTCACCTCTGTCTATCTTGTTTTCTGTTCTCCTACTCCCACAGGAAAGAAGTTAGGTAGTTTTAAATGAACTCACTCTTTCCTGTGAATACATGGCGAGCTTCGCCTCACAGCCGAGTCAGTTTACTTAAAAGCAGAGAGGACAGGGATCAGAAAGCTGGAGAGGATTGCTTTAGAACACACGTGTGGTTGTTGTTTTATTTTCGCTGTTTCTAAACGGCCAAGCTGCACAGCTGCCTTCTAAACTTTTATGGCTATATCTGCAGATCTGTGCTCTCCCCAGGTTCGGCTGGAGACTTTTGCTGCTGAGGCCGGCTAATGCATGGACACACAGCTCATGACAGCAAAAGACAGCGAGTGCTCAGCCGTACAAGGGCCATCTCCATCAAAGCTCGCTCCCACCAATGCCTGACCAGGAAGGCCCAGGAAACAAGGTGGAAAGGGGGACAGAAAGAATGTTAGGCCCAGAATCAGGAAAGAGTGCTGTGAAGTACTGTCCTCTAGAGTTGACATGGCTACTGCTCAAACGAACTCAAGGTGGTTGGACTTACCTGCACAAGGTCAGCGTACAAACAAGAGTTAAACCTGATTCAAGACAGGGGTGTGGTCTTGAAGAGTCACACCTAACTGACTGAAGAATTATTAGCATTTCATGGTTTCTGGGGGCCAGGAATTCATTTTTATTCAGGAATGTGCCCACTAGTAGGTTTCTTACATCCCAGTAGATAACTGTATACTTACAAATATATGGGCAACATTAACTATGTGAACTACAAAATTAATTAATAAACAAAGTAGAAGGAGCCCGTGAAATTGGGAGGCAGCATGAAAATGGATTGGGGACGGATATGATCAAGGTAAATTGCATCCAGACATTTTAAATTTCTTAAAAAAAAAACCTTAAAAACTAAAATAAAAAAAAATGAAGGGAAAATATGCATCAATGCTGATGTTAGCCACATCTTTGACTTCTGGAATTATGCTATCTCATATCATCAAGGAGTCATTAATGATAACAAGGAGGATATTCCTAGGAGGAATGTGAAATATGTATGTTATTATTATAAAAAGCCTTATGCCCACAACAGCCATTGACACTCCTGGAGGGTCACACCAGGGCCCTGTCCCAGGAGCAGGAAACTTTTCATTTTGTCCTCACCAGGGCCACGCTGGGCTTGGCAAAAAAAAAAAAAAAAAAGAATTATATGAATTATTGATCAAAGTCACTGTAATAAATCCATGGTTATAAAAATAAACAAATATACCAGTAGCAAAACATATAACATATATTTAAAGTAAGTGGAATTGTTAGTAAATAATTGATAGACTGAAGAATAAACCAGCATGTAGTGTTTATTATGAATTATACAGTGTGATAAGTAGGAAACGTACAGATTAAAAATTCTTTCTCATTCTCTTTAAGAAAAACACAATTTCATACTAAAAATATCAAAGCAATAAGTATAAATATCAATGTAAGCATGAGATTACATTAAACTCTCACAAGAATGGAGAAGTGAGGGGGGCTGGCAGTCAGAAAAACTTGTTGCATTAAAAGAAATGTAAATCGATACAAAACAAACCTAATTATGTGATGGTGGAGGTGCTCCAGGCTGGCTGGAAATTCTCTGCAAAAGCAAAAGATTGTGACTTGGCACACTGTAGTAGACGTTTCGTGAGGTATGAGACAATGTGCAGTGGAATGGCCAGATAAAAACAGAGCTTGTATTTAAGAGCAGGCAGAAGGTACAATGAGCAAGAGCCCTTGTCATGCAAGCCTGAAGCTGAGTGTCACTCCTGTAACCAAGTGCGGGAGGGAAGAATTGATTCCCCAAGGTTAGCAGCATAGGCCACCCTCATACACACAAGTATCACACATAAACACTAATAGACACCAATACACTGCATTTAATGCAAAGTAAGTTGGACTATACCTATAACAGTGTGTCATATAATAAATTAGTAAAGATGGTGATTCTTAACTCTCTCTCTCTCTCTCTCTCTCTCTCTCTCTCTGTGTGTGTGTGTGTGTGTGTGAGACACACATTGCAAAGTTTCACAAATGTGAAGCATCAGCTCTGTCATAGCCCTAGATCAAACATTTAAAACTATTGCTTGGTAATGGAAGCTCTTTTAGTGTCTTCTCCAAAAACAAAAGAAGATTTATTTGATAAGTTTCTTTAACAAGCTATTCTGATGGTTTGGTGAAGGAGTGAGTTAGACCACAGGGCAGTAAGGTGATCCTGCAACGTAGAGAGTTGCTGAGTAAGCAGATGAGGAGTGATGAGAGGGCATTGTGGGAAAAGCATGGGGGTACTGATCAGGAGCCATCTGGTCAAGATGAAAGCCCGCGCTTGGAATCACTAAATGGCTTCATCGGCCTACTATAAACTATTCTGCCTATATCAATTATATGTTATTTCTTTTTATGGCTATGGAGCATTCAAAGATGGTTTACACAATTTGTCAAGAAGGCTAATGGGTTGAACAAGTTTTCTGCTTAGTTTGACTTCAAGGTTAACGTTTTCTTCTCACAGTGGAATGTCTCTTGTGAAGCAGAGACTACAGACTGCATTTCTTAACAGTTCTCCTAATAAAGGAAGAAAAAACACAGGCTTTGTAAGAACAGTGGAATTATAGCTGAATGGGTATACATCTGATTTTAAGGAACATATTTAAGACTTTTTTTTTCTAACAACAGTATGTCAGGACTGATGAAGACAGGAAAGAAACAAGAATTTCTTTTACAGGATCACAATATCATACAAACAATGTACTGTTAAGACCAAGTTAAAAGGACCAGTCTGGAGATAACTGTATTTCCTCTGAAAGAGGATAGCAAGATTTCTTTAGTTCTGTTTAATTTGACATTGTGCACTAAGGACATTGTACATACTAGGAAAGGACTGTGCTCTGTGCTTGGTGATGAGTCCAAGAAGAACAAATAGTAAGGATGAATACAATGAAAAAAAATCTTAAGTCTGGAGAAGAGGCAAAATCATGGAAAAGGAACTGATAATCTAATAGACTTTACACTCTGTCATCCTACATCTAAAATAAAGCACTGGTTTTATTACTGTGGCCAACAGATTTGAGAGAAAAACATAAGGAGAGGAAGACTTCCTCTGGCAAACTTCCATGGCTTGTTGGCACCATGTACTTTTGAAAAGCACTTTAGTGGAAGAGCATATAGCAGGTGGATGAGAGGCAGACAGCAGGACAAAACTATGGAAGGACATGTCGTCTCAACATGGGCCAAGGACCTGCTTGCCCCAACTAGGCCCTATCTGCTAAAGTTCGAAGGCTTGCTCAAAATATTACCACTACCCAAGGATCAAAAATTCAGATTAACAGCCTAGTGTGGATATTTTCAAGCCATGATATATAAAACAGCTTCAACTCAAAGCTGTACATACAAATATTTCAAGGCCACAAAGAGCTGATAAAGTGCTATGGAATGTAGTAATCAAAATATAGGTCGCTGTCAGAATAAGGAGCAATTACATTGATATAACTGGTGTAAGAGAAGCTAAGAGGACAAGATGACTGATGTCAGTTGTTAACATCACTGGATTTTCAGGTACCCGGAAAACTGACAACACTCACTTGGTATGGCTATGAGATTGTTTCTAGAAGGGATGGGTAAACTCCGTGGGAAATCCACTGAGTGTGGGCAATACATCCTGTGAACTATAGGCTTGTTCACTGAGGGTGAGCAGTCAGCTTTGAGAATGAGGCTCCAGGGTCTTCAGCCTTGGAGGTCTGTTTTGTACTAGCAGAATGTAGAGGAGTTCCCAACTTCAACCTGGGGCACAACCTGTTGTCTCTTGTTGTAAAACTCTGTCATTATCTAAGTAGGAACAAGTTTCTTTGTCTTTCAAGTCTGCTTTTGATCATTGTGCAATAATTCAGTCAGTAATTGTAGAGCTTGATATAATAAATCCAAGTGTGTGCATGTACATGTATGTGTGTGATGGAATGTGAATATGTGTGTGTGTGTGTGTGTGTGTGTGTGTGTGTGTGTGTGATACAAATAGATAAGCTGTATTTTTCTAAGGGTAGAGGAGTTCTAGGTTATGAAATGTTCCCAAGTAAGTTCAAATCATAGACAAATAAGGTTTGCACTGAAAACTGATGCAACAAATGCCCGACAGTGCAGTAGGATACCGTAGTGAGAGAGAGGGGTCAAAGCTTCACAGCCAATGTAGAAATCCTTGTCATGGCAACGGCTCATATGTAGTTTATTCTCTATGAAAGAAAACCTTCTAGACTTAACTTTATATCAGGAATGACAAATGTGAAACAGAAGTGCTATTGCTTGTATCTGTAGGTAATACTGTCCATTAATCTCTTCATCAAGTTGTTAATGAGATAAAAAAGGGCAGTCTCCGAGACCTTTTCAACTCAGCCCTCTACGCAAGCTTATTATTCAACACAGATATATTGTAAATAGTTTACATTGGCAATTTTATAATAATTGCATTGATAATTTTGATTGGACTGGCTTGCCTTTTTAAGCAATATTTTTAATGTACCATACTTCTACTGATGAATTTACTTAAGGCTCTTAGGGTATCCCATTATGAGATCATTTAAAGGATGGATAAAGGTAAATTATATATTTCAATATATTTTCTTAGTGTACATATGTGAATATATTTTAATGGATGGATTGTAAGATTCTGTAATAGACTGAATTATAAAGGGTTACCAGAGAAAATGAGCAACGCCCTGAGATTACTGAACACACACACATTCCTGAGGTTAGAGCCTCCTTTGCTTTGTGAGTGAGCAGACATTAAATTCCCGGTGAACTCTATTTGCTGCTGCTGCAGTAGAGAGGTGTGTTCTGTAAGCACTGCTGTTGTGAAGATAGATCGGAACCCATAATCACGATCAAGTTTTCCTTTGCCAAACCTGAGTGAACTAAAGCAGGTGAGATATATTTTGAGTGCAATGTAGAAAAAGAAATGCAATCTTGGGAAAAAACCCACATATATAATTTTCTGTACATTTTGGTTCTTCTTTTGAACAGCATCATTTCTGTTAAATAGGAAACTTAATTCCAAAAAATGACATTCCCCCCCCCCAAAAAAAACAGTAAGTAAAGGATGCTTCCAATTTCCAGAAGACTGGTAAGATCCTCTTTTCTGGTTTGGATTCAAAACACCTTCCTCCTCTGTGTGGACTTTCTTATTCTTTTGGCCTCTTAGATAATTTTTACTTGAATTTTAATGGCCCAATTTACAATTAGCAAGTCACTCTGGGTAAGCATGAAAAACACCAGTATACATACTAATCCTGTGTTTAAAGCAGCATTTAGTCATTTTAAAGTATACAAGTGCTCAAATTTGGGATGATGTATGTCAAAAAAAAAAAAAACAAAGAAAAAGAGGAATTTTTATTGTTGGAAAGTGGAAGCCAGATATCAAGTCAAGAAGAATAAATAACCACCATTTCATGAGCTTATTTTCTTACTAGTAAACTCATCCCACATAAATTAATTCCTCTGACTGCCTCCTTTGACCTTAACTTGTCTATGTCTAGAGGAACTGGCAAGATTCCACTTCTGTCATTGAACTCCATGTGAACACAGATGTCCTGTGATTCACACAGATCAGAGATTTTTAGATCTAAAGATCCAAAGAACAGAGAGAAAGGGTCAGGAATTTGACATAGAAATGTAAGATGACATTACCAGTGATAAGAACGCATTTGGCTGTATTCTAAGTAGTGTGATGAAAGCTAACATTTAAGAGTAGAAACCACTGCTTGGAAGGTCCTTCCTGTGTTGTTTCTGTCACATCACATAGTCACTAATATTCAAATTTATGACATTACTTCTATTATGACAGAATCTATCAAGAGTTCATTTTCTACATGCTCTACTTTCAAAATAGAGACATTAGTATAAAATATCTATGCATCAGCTAAGTTACTACTTCTATCTATGAACTATAATAGTATCAGCCTGCCACAGAATAGTATGTCTCTAAGCATTATGGTCATTTAATGTAAAGACTTATTTTTCTGTCTGTAATGAATAGGTTGGTGAAAACACAACCATTTTCCTGTCTAAGTATACCAAGCATTCACTACTTTGTATGAAATGAGAAAAGTAAGAATAAATGATACTGCTGGGCAGTGGTGGCACACGCCTTTATCCCAGCACTTCGGAGGCAGAGGCAGGCAGATTTCTGAGTTCGAGGCCAGCCTGGTCTACAGAGTGAGTTCCAGGACAGCCAGGGCTACACAGAGAAACCCTGTCTTAAAAAGCAAAGCAAAACAAAACAAAACAAAACAAAAATAAATATTACTGATGTTGTGTTCAGTTGATAGTGAACTTACAAAGCATGGGCAAAGGCCTGCCTGAGTTAGCTTCATAGTGACATTTAGGCTCAGAAGTATGGTACATGGCTGTAATTCAGTGCTGACACAATGGAGGCAGAGGAATCCCAGAAGACTAAGATCGCTGTCAACTACATACTAGCTTGAAATTCACAAGGCTTTCTTTCAAAAATAAAGGCAATGAACAATAGGAAGGAATGTTAATTTATTTGTAATCATTTTTAAAATTTTCATTAATGCAAAAATGATTGGGGGGTGGGGGGTGGGGGGGTGGGGAGATGAACCAGTCGATAATGTTGCAGAAGCATGAAGACATAGAACCCAGGTAAAACCAAAGATGGTAACATACTCTTATAACACTAACACTATGCACAGACAATGTGATCTTATGAACTTGTGGGTCAACCGATAAAGCAGGAACAGTAAGTTTCAGATTTAGTGAGGGAACCTGTCTCAAAAACTTAGTGAAGAATGGGAGGGGAATAGAATCATTCCATTTTCCATCTGCACCAGGAGCTGATCCTGTATCACAGCACTCTATATCCAAATACAGTTGAGATAGAACTTGTCTCCCAGGAGTGCTGACAATTCTAGGAGCACAGGTAAGATCAGCACTTCTTATGAATATTGGTCCAAAAATACTCAATAAAGTTCTCACAAACCAAATCCAAGAGCACATCAAAACAATCACTTACCACTATCAAGTAGGCTTCATTCCAGGGCTGCAGGGATGGTTCAATGTATGGAAATCCATCAATGTAATATACTACATAAACAAACTCATGGTCATTTCATTAAATGCTAAAAAAGCATCTGACAAAATTCAGCATCCTTTCATGTTAAAAGTCTTGGAAAGATCAGGAATTCAAGCCCCATACCTAAACATAATAAAAGCAATATACAGCAAACAAGTAGCCCACATCAAACTAAATAGAAAGAAACTTGAAGCAATCTCACTAAAATCAGGGACTAGACAAGGCTGCCCTCTCTCTCCCTATCTCTTCAATATAGTACTTGAAGTTCTAATTAAAGCAATTAGACAACAAAAGAAGGTCAGAGGGATACAAATTGGAAAGGAAGATGTCAAACTATCACTATTTGCAGATGATATGATAGCATACTTAAGTAACACCAAAAATTCCACCAGAGAACTCTTAAACCTGATAAACAACTTCAGCAAAGCAACTGGATATAAAATTAACTCAAGCAAATCAGTAGCCTTCCTATACTCAAAGGATCAATGGGCTGAGAAAGAAATTAGGAAAACAACACCTTTCATAATAGTCACAAACAATATAAAATATCTTGGTGTGACTCTAACCAAACAAGTGAAAGTTCTATATGACAAGACCTTCAAGTCTCTGCAGAAAGAAATCTAAGAAGACCTCAGAAGATGGAAAGATCTCCCATGCTCATGTATTGGTAGGATCAGTATAGTAAAAATGGCCACATTGTTGAGAGCAAGCTACAGATTCAATGCAATCCCCATCAAAATTCCAAATCAATTCTTTATAGAGTTAGAAAGAGCAATTCTCAAATTCATCTGGAATAACAAAAAACCCAGGATAGCTAAAACTATTCTCAACAATAAAAGAACTACTGGGGGAATCAAACAGTACTACAGAGCAATAGTGATAAAAACCACATGCTATTGGTACAGTGACAGGCAGGTAGATCAATGGAATAGAATTGAAGACCCAGAAATGAACCCACACACCTATGGTCACTTGATCTTTGACAAAGGAGCTAAAACCATCCACTGGAAAAAAGACAGCATTTTCAACAAACAGTTCTAGTTCAACTGGTAGTCAACATGTAGAAGAATGCAAATTGATCCATTATTATCTCCCTATACAAAGCTCAAGTCTAAGTGGTTCAAGGACTTCCACATAAAATCAGATACACTGAATCTAACAGAAGATAAAGTGGAGAAAAGTTTAGATCACATGGGCACAGGGGTAAAGTTCCTGAACAGAACATCAATGGCTTATACTCTAATATCAATAATGTACAAATGAGACCTCATAAAATTGTCCAGCTTCTATAAGGCAAAGGACACTGTCAATATGACAAAATGACAACCATTAGATTAGGAAAAGATCTTTACCAGTCTTACATCTGATGAGGACTAATATCCTATACATACAAGGAACTCAAGAAGTTAGACTCCAGAGAATCAAATAGCCCTATTAAAAATGGGGAACAAAGTTAAACAGAGAATTCTCAACTGAGGAAACAGGAATGGATGAGAAGCATCTAAAGAAATGTTCAACATCCTTAGTAATCAGGGAAATGCAAACTGAAATTACCCTGAGAATCTTACACCAGTCAGATGGCTAAGACCAAATACTCAGGGGACAGCAGATGCTGGAAAGGATGTGGAGAAAGAGGAACACTCCTTCATTGCTAGTGGGATTGCAAGGTGGTAAAACCACTCTGGAAATCAGTCTGGTGGTTCCTCAGAAAATTGGATATTACACTACCTGTGGACTCAGTCATACCACTCCTGAGATATACCCAAAAGATGTTCCAACATGTAATGTGTACATATGCTCCACTATGTTCATAGTAGCCATATTTATAATAGCCAGAAGCTAGAAAGAACCCTGATGTCCCTCAACAGAGGAATGGATACAGAAAATGTGGCAAATTTACACAGTAAAATACTACTCAGCTGTTAAAAAAACAATGACTTCATGAAATTAGCAGGCAAATGGATGGAAGGTGAAAATATCATCCTGAGTGAGGTAACCCAGTCAGAAAAGAACACATATGGTATGCACTCACTGATAAGTGGATATTATCCCAAAAGTTCGGAATACCCAAGATTCAATTTACAGACCATATGAAGTCCAAGAAGAAGGAAGATGAAAGTGTGGGTATTTTAGTCCTTCTTAGAAAGGGGAACAAAAATCTCATGGGAGCAAATATGGAGTAAAATTGCAGAACAGAGACTGTAGGAAAGGCCATCCAGAGACCGCCCTACCTGGGGATCCAGTTCATATACAGTCACCAAACCTGGAAGCTATCTTGGATGCTGGGTAGTTGCTGATGGGAGCCTGATATGGCTGTCTCCTGAGTGGCCTGCCCAGAGCCTAATACAGAGGTGGATACTTGCAGCCAACCATTGGACTGAGCACGGGGCCCCAGATGGAGGAATTGGAGAAGGGACTGAAGGAGCTGAGAGGGTTTGTAACCCAATGGGGGAGCAATATTGTCAACTAGCCAGACCCCATGGAGCTTCTGGGGACTGGACCACCAACCAAAGAGTACACATGGAAGGATCAACCCATGGCTCTGGCCACATGTGTGGCAGAGGATGGCTTTGTTGGACATCAGTGGGAAGAGTGGCCCTTGGGCCTGACGGTGTTCAATGCCCCAGTGTAGGGGAATGTCAAGGTGCTAAGAAGAGAGAGGATGGGTGGGTGGTGGCCCGCCATCATAGAGGCAGGAAGAGGGGGGATGGCATAGGGTGTTTCCAAAGGGGAGACCTGCAAAGGGGAAAACATTTTAAATGTAAATAAAAAATCCAATAAATAAAGAGTGAAAGTGGAAGAAATCTTGTATCTGCATATGCCCTCTAAATCAAATATGGTCCAGCATAGCCCCAAATACAGGAGCCCTGACACCAGATATATGCAACACACTTCCTTTAGTGTGAGAATGCTAAAATTATTGCATAGTTTTGCTCTTTGCATTCAGATCTCTCTCTCCCGCTGTCCCTCCCTCTCTCTCTCTCTCTCTCTCTCTCTCTCTCTCTCTCTCTGTCTCTCTTTCTCTCTCTCTCTCTCTCTCTCTCTCTCTCTCTCTCTCTCTCTCTCTCTCTCACACACACACACACACACACACTGTCCCCATCTATTTGTGTTTACTTTTTATTCTTCACAATGCAGGCTGTGCCAATATTTTGATAAATGGTCAAAAAGAGAAACCAAACTTAAGAAACTCTAATAAGTAAATGGTATTACAATTCTGATTAGCTAGTTAATCTGTGAGATCATTTGGAAGTAAAATGTTACTATATGTATATAAGAGTACAGGCAAGAGTAATTACTCTTCCTTCCTTTAGTAGAGATGAAATTGTCTAGACATAGAAATTAATGATAATTATACAACTTTAAGACAATATATAAGACAAAGAAAAGCAAACATTAAACTGATCATTTTATTTAAAAGAGTCACTTTGTTTTACATAATGGAGTATTCTTGAAATTCTACCTGAGGCAGGATTTCAGCACATTCAAGGTCATGCCATGATATATAGAAAGACTTTGTCTCAAAGACAACTGTGTGTACGTGTGAGTTTATGTGTGTGTTTGTGTTTTTATGTGTGTGTGTGTGAGAGAGAGAGAGAGAAGGCATATTTGTGAGTATATATCTATGTCCTGTAAAAAACCTTAAGTTATAGTATGTTGTAAAGGTAAGTGCAACATTCCATCCTACAATTAGCCTTTAAGCTAAGGAAGTATACAACTTGAAAGCTTCCTGAAACTGAGCAGAAGAAATCCTTCCTTTCCCAAGTGAACAGAAGCATTAAGAATTGCAGGCATTCTCATACAAGCTGAGTTGTGGAGATGACAGGCCATATGAGCTTACTTGAAGTGACATTCTCCAACCTATTGAGCTGTCTATTAGAGGCACAGTATACTCCAAATTTCCAGATATCACGAGCCCTCAATGCTAGTTAGGCTTTTGGATATACAGCTGTCTGAGTTGTTTCTGCTCCTGTAAAAAGCCCTTCATCCACATTTCTGAAATTAATCCCAGTAAAGCTCACTGGCTCACCAAGCTGGAAATGGACACTGATGCTATCTTTAATTTTGTTTCTCATTAGTTTCTTATCTGAGGAAACTGAATGTTTTCTCATGTCTTCTCAGGAATAATGTGTGATAAAGTTCATCAGATAGTAATAGAGCTGCTATTTAAAAAAATAAAATGATGAATACAATGTAGAAATACAGAGTTTGAAATATCCAGTGACTTTTATTATCTGTAATGTGAGAGACTTACAAACAAAGATCCTAAGGAAATTTTTCACATAACACTCTAATGACTACAGCTTTAGAAAAAGATATATAACTTGGCAAAATTGAATCTCTTACATGTTCATTCCTGAAATGTCTTATTCATGTTATATCTAGACATTGTCTAAGCAATATTAGAAATTTGGATGTATGATATAAAAATAAAACAAACTTTTGTAATAATTTTCATATATGCTTTATTCAAGTTTTTTGGTTTGAGAAATTTTCTGATTCTTCTATTATCTTATTCTGACAAGTTCTTTTACTTACAGAAGTTGTGTTTCTCACTCAAATTCTGTCATCTATCCATTTATCTATCTATCTACCATCATCTGTCATCATATATCTATCTATCATCATCTATCTATCTCTAGCTCTTTCTCTTTCCCCTACTCCATGCTCCACCATCTATTCCTGTATGAATAATATTCAATCCATATTCTTACTGATAATTTTCTTTTTTCAAGTGTGTGGACAACAATTGGTTCTGCACTTTTTATAACTCGTATATTCAATATAGTCAACTATTATACACTTTAAACCTCATTTTTCACAGTATCATTTCAGCATCCTCACAGATTCCCATAGAGGTGCTATGGACAAGAATTGTGAAAAGGAGTTCGGTATTTGAAGACACACCTATATTCCCAGAACTGATGACTAAGTCATAAAAGTGGTGAGTTTAAGTCCAACCAGCCCAAACTACATAATAAAACCTTTTCACTCATTTCCACCCATAACATGAAACAGGAAAGGGTGAGTGCTGTAGAGATCATTTGATGGTTTCCTCTGGGTAACAAAGAGTGTGCTCCAGTTGAACTGATTTAGTATCATCCACTATAGCTGGCAAGATCAAGTGCATCATTATGCAGCTGATTGAGAGAATAGGCATCATTCTTTATGTTGGTCTTACAGAAAATCTCAAGTTGCTGGAAATGTATTACAATGCAATGGAATCACCTGCACTATTTTATGCTTCATATTTCATAATTAGATAAATAGTATTTCCAAGAGTTAGAGACTGGAAAGGTAAATTATTTAGCTCATAAAATATGAGTAGATCACAGATTAAAGGATTAGTAATGGTTTTTAACACATGGATACATACATACAATTATTTAGGGCTCAAAATATGATTAGAAATGTATTACAATGATCAGAGAAAACATTTCTTATTAAATAAAGTCTGTATGAGTTGGCTTTGGCTTAGAATACATTTGTGTCAGATTAACCAACTACTGATGAATTTATAATTTCAACCTTTCCGTGTTTATTTAAGTTGAAGGTTTGGCATTGTCATTTTGTGTACCTACGGATCCTGGCCAGGACTAAAGGAGATTATAGAGTCTGACACACTTGATGCTATTATTAATACAGTCTCTTGAAATACAGAATCGCTGAATATTTTCAACTCATGTAACACTGTGTTGTTAACTTACTTATCTCTTACAGTTTCTGCTTCATACAAGCAGGCATATTTACTTTACAATGATACTCTTTGCGCAGTTAAAGCATGTGATTTAGTGGGGCCCACCTAAATCACACTATACTTACAATGTTTTATCCTCTAGTTAAAGGTGACTTGGAATCCTAACTTCGCTTTTTTAAATTATATGTTTGAAGTTTCAACATTTTCTTCCCACACACTTTCTAGATTAAAAGCTTCTAGTCTCTCAATTTTAAACAAAGTGTGTTCCTTGGATACTAGCTAGAAGCCACACATTCATAGACAAACAGTGGTATATTGGTTCATAATCAGCTATTTCACGTTCTATTACTAAATGTGAATTTATGCTGAAACTGACCTTCCATGATGAACTCATTTGTATAAATTACTGTAGAAATCCAATCACCTTGTAACCTGAGATATTAAAGAAATATTTATTTTTAAAAAATGCTTCTCATATAGATAGGCTAAGGGTTTAGAACTCAGTTAAGTTGATCATACCTTTGTGCCTATTTCCTGAATAAATAGCAAAAATATATACAATCCTTTATGGACAATTTATGCCCTCCAATACACACAAAATGGTTGATCTATGTTCCCTGGAAGAACGTTGTTCTTGAACACAAGATAAATCAACTCTAATCTTTGTCCCAGTAGAATCTGTCTCTTTCTGAGAATACTAGGTTTCTGACATCTACTTGGTCTCTAGACCTTATATTTCCAAGCAAGAAAACCACACTCAAATTTACTTTTCTTGGTCCCAGTCTATTTCTAGACTTTTTGCTTTATTTCCTTCAAAACTCAAAGAAAACAGAACTGTTTTTCAAGTGACAGAAATTCTTTTGCATACTCCAGCCTAAGAAGCAAAGTGTTATCATTTCATAAGCATTCATAGTTTTAAAGTGTCACATGATAATGGCTGTATTAAAATAGGAAGGAAGCCCAACCTTTATTTCCTCAAAGGCTAACAGACCTTACTTTTATCCATATTAATTGATTGTCCCTTTTAAGAACAACACCACTGCATTTTTGTTTATGCAATTTTATACATGACACCCAATAAATCTAAACTTCCCTCAACAATTCAGAACTCTAATTGTAATTGTTAAAGTCCTGGATTGCCAGAGCTGATTACTACTTGGGTTTGACCTGTCAGATCTTGACTGAACTCACTCATACACTTACATTTAATTGGTAGGTCAGTCTTGGTTATACTCCTCTACTATAGCCTCTCTTGGATGACTCAATACCCAGCTGCAGGTTTCCTCACATATCTGTACAAGTATCTCCAAGCCCTCTAGTCCATGAGTGTTGTTCACATGACAGACTTTCAGAGCAGCTGACAAAAGCAAATGGAAAAGAAATACACAAATATATTTTCAAATACCTGTTTCCACCAGCATCCATCCATTCAAAGCAAAGCACCGGTTAACTTGCATTGTAGGCTTGGGAGGACACTGCCAGAGCACAGAATAAGGATCTGAACAATTACTTATATAAGGCTCACTCAGGTTAAAAGTTTGGGAAGTAGAAGTTTATTTGACTTATACTTCCACATCACTGTTTATCCTTGAAGAAAATCAGGACAGAAACTCACACAATGTATGAATCTGGAGGCAGCACCTGCTTCAGAGGTCATAGAGACATACTGCATATGGGCCTGTTTCCCATATCTTGTTCATCTTACTTTCTTATAAAACCCAGGACCACCAGCCCAGAGGTGGCTTCGAACATAATGGGCTTCAAATGTAATTCCCCCATCAATCACTAATTAAGAAAATGCCTTACAGAAACTTTGTAATTTTATGAGGTCCCATTTGTCAATTCTTGATCTTAGAGCATAAACTATTGGTGTTCTGTTCAGGAACTTTCCCCCTGTACCGATGTCCTCAAGGGTCTTCTCCAGTTTCTCTTCTATTAGCTTCAGAGTGTCTGGCTTTATGTGGAGGTCCTTGATCCATTTGGAGTTGAGCTTAGTACAAGGAGATAAGGATGGATCAATTCGCATTCTTCTGCATACTGACCTCCAGTTGAACCAGCACTATTTTTTGAAAAGGCTATCTTTTTTTTCCATTGGATGTTTTCACCTCCTTTGTCGAGGATCAAGTGGCCATAGGTGTGTGGGTTCATTTCTGGATCTTCAATCCTGTTCCATTGATCTGTCTGCCTGTCACTGTACCAATACCATGCAGTTTTTAATACTATTGCTCTGTAGTATTGCTTGAGGTCAGGGATACTGATTCCCCCAGAATTTCTTTTGTTGTTGACAATAGTTTTAGCTATCCTGGATTTTTTGTTATTCCAGATGAATTTGAGAATTGCTCTTTCTAACTCTATGAAGAACTGAGTTGGGATTTTGATGGGTATTGCGTTGAATCTGTATATTGCTTTTGGCAAAATGGCCATTTATCTATATTAATAATGCCAATCCATGAGCATGGGAGATTTTTCCATTTTTTGATGTCTTCTTCCATTTCCATCCTCAGAGTCTTTGAAGTTCTTGTCATACAGATCTTTCACATGTTTGGTAAGAGTCACCCCACAGTCAGAATGGCTAAGATTAAAAATTCAGGAGATAGCAGGTGTTGGCGAGCATGTGGAGAAAGAGGAACACTCCTCCACTGCTGGTGGGGTTGCAAATTGGTACAACCACTCTGGAAATCAGTCTGGGGATTCCTCAGAAAACTGGGCACATCACTTCCAGAAGATCCTGCTATACCACTCCTGGAAATATACCCAGAGGATTCCCCAGCATGTAATAAGGATATGTGCTCCACTATGTTCATAGCAGCCCTATTTATAATAGCCAGAAGCTGAAAAGAACCCAGGTATGCCTCAATGGAAGAATGGATGCAAAAAATGTGGTATATATACACAATGGAGTACTATTCAGCCATTAGAAACAATGAATTCATGAAATTCTTAGACAAATGGATGGAGCTGGAGAACATCATACTAAGTGAGGTAACCCAGTCTCAAAAGATCAATCATAGTATGCACTCACTAATAAGTGGAGATTAGCCTAGAAAATTGGAATACCCAAAACATAATCCACACATCAAATGAGGTACAAGAAGAACAGAGGAGTAGCCCCTTGTTCTGGAAAGACTCAGTGTAGCAGTAGAGGGCAAAACCAGAACAGGGAAGTGGGATGGGGTGGATGGGAGAATAGGGGGAGGGAAGGGTGCTTATGTGACTTTTGAGGAGTGGAGGGGGGAGTGAAAAGGGGAAATCATTTGAAATGGAAATAAAAAACATATTGAATAAAAAAATCATAAAAAAAAAGAAAATGCCTACATTTTTACCTACAACCCTGTGTATTGGAAGATTTTTTTTCTCAATCGTGGCTTCCTCCTCTAGAGTGACAGTAGCTTATTTAAAGTTGGTATAAAACTAGATAGCACAGTGGGCTTCAGGATTAAGACACCACCCTCCTACAGTAGCTATAAAACCTGAAGACTTTAAGTGTCAAAGAAAATGAACAGTCTAAAACAATAGTTACACAAAAATACAGCAGATGTGGATAGATCCTCAGACTAATTCAGACAAATAAACTGCCTCTGCTGGTTCTATAGTCATAGCTCAGTCCTCTGTTTTAACTATTGCTACTGCATCTGGGCTCTTAGCCTGGTACTCATCAGGGTGTACACTGAGACAAAAGTAGACAAAGGTCAGAGATTGAGATTAAAGTTAATAATGTTCAAGATAGGACATAGGATGTTTGCTGTCAGGAATGAGAGAAAAGAATAAGAGGATGTAATAACATTCAAATTCTAAGACTGAATTCCTGACTGTACTATCATGTAGGCATTCTGATCATGTAAGATTCTTGACATAAGATAATAAACTGTATTGATAAAAGCTTAAGCAGATGCAATGATGACTCCAGTAGTCTTTAAATCAGGCAACTGGGAGTAATTATTTGCAGCAAGGTACATCATGTTCTTTCAGTATGTGGTCTTAAAGGCAACAACTTGGATCTCCAATTTATTCCAGAGAAATCTTCCTGAATTCATAAAGGTGACAATATGCTATGGCAGGAGGTTGGGGCTATGCCAGCATATTCTGGAAAAAACTAATGAAGAAGGGATATGGCACAAAGTTATTAGGAGTATAAAATTACCATAATCATGACATTGTCTGAAATAAAGAGAAATGACAGCTAACAATGTTGGCCAACATTGCTTCTTCTTGCTACAATGCTCAGCTGCACAATCCAATCCGGAAAACTTAAAATTTCCAAGTCACAATGTTTTCTCTTTTAATTTCCCCATTTAAACATCAACTGAAGACTCAATTAATTTAGTACAGTGAAATCTATTTAGATTATCTCTGCTCTTATCTCTCGTGTAGATTATTTTCATCACGATTTTTGCATCCCATGCCAGTAGGTTATTGTTTAATTGGTATATATGACCCAAGAAAGATACTTTAGAACAGTATCTGGACCTCTATTGATGCCTTCAGATCATTAACTTTCCTCTTCTAAGATCTTTAAATCCACACACAAATAAACATTCTTGTCTTAACACAGCATCTTCTTCATAGTCATATGTAAATGCCATGCCTATCATATGCAATTTTCTAGGCAGGCATAAATCCTCATTTTTCTGAAAAATACCATACTTACTTTTATTTTGATGTCTGTGTTCATATCGCTGTTTCTCAATTGAACATGTCTTCCTTTCTTGTTTATCATATCAACATGTTTCTTTATAGCCTCTCCTGATTCTCAAGATCACAATTGCTTTTTCCTTCTCTAGTATCTCACAGCATCTATTCTTAAATTCAGTAGAGTGTACTCCTTAACATATTGATCAGAAGAAGCAGAAGATCATGTGCTCTCCTCGTAAATTGGGTAGAGATAAGCATGGTTATTCATTCCATCATGGTTTGGGGGACAAGCTAGACAGGAACAAAGAGAGGGTATGATGAGCAGTAACTCACAGCATGATACCCAAAGAGAGAGCTGCAGCACAAAGATCAAGCAATAGCTAGGAACATCCTCCAATGGGAGTGTTCTTTCCAGCTTCTGCGGTTCTTCCAACATTCTTTTCAAGCGTGGTCTAATTAGTGGCTTGAACCATTGATTAGACATTAGCCCTCACAGGATAATTGTCTCACATTTGAAAGTCTATTTACTGATGTTGTAGGCTTTCCTACTGTCAAGCTGCTATTAGGATTAATCATCACAGAATGCATATAGGCACCATTATTATCTACACTATACACATGGCAGGAAAATATATAAGATTTTAGCAATGAGGGCATCATGTGGTAAGAAATGGCCACATATGGGATAGTTGTTTTACTATTGGTAAAAATCTCTAGCTCATTTTTGTGCAAGTTACAGCTAGAGCCTGGCATGGTGTGCAGGCCTTCCATACCTCAGGAGGTAGAGGTATCAGATGTTCAAGGTACTCCTAGGCCATGTTAGAATCTGTCTTAGAATAACACCATCACATTCATCACCAACAACATCATCAACACACAAACAACAAACACACACAGGCACACAAACATAATACACACACACAAACAAACGCACACACACACACATGGCAGGGGTCGGGGGAGAGACAAAAATGGAGAGGCAGAGAGAGACAGAGAGAGACAGAAAGAGAGAAAGAGAGAGACACAAAGAGAATAGTAGCATAAACCATTAAGTTAAAGAAAGTAATTAGTATTCCCACATGAATTTTCTGACAGTAAATAGATGGAATTTTCCACCAAAAAGCCTTGAGGCACAGAAAAACATGGCAAGATCCAAATGTCCCAAACATCCTGCAAAAGAGCAGGGGAAGAAGATTACGAGGCAAGTTTTAGGGAGTAGGTTACAGTTTTATTTGAAATTTAAAAGTTCTCAAGAAAGTCTGAAGTTTGTGACTTACTACTGAGTTAAAACAACCTAATACAATAATCCTTTGTAGGAAGAAACAAAACAGAGAAGGCAGGTCGTGTAGTTGAACCAAAAGTTTCAGAAAGAAAGATATTTTAATAGATTCTTCTAAAAAATAATCCATGTAAAATGCTAAATTTATTTCAAAAAACAACCAATAAAATTCCACAGTAGCAGGATCCCAGTTGTGTGGGAAAGCACAAATTGCAGTGAAATGTAACTGAAGTAGCTAAAATCTTTCAGGAATAAAGGACCAACGGAAAGGATTCTGACAACGCAGCAAAGTTGACATTTCAGCTGCCAAGTCAGACTTTTCATACTCTAACATCTTTTGGCGTGGCTCAAAATTGCTCTGTAACTTTGGCAAAACTAACTTGAAACACAAGGAGACAAAGAAAACTAGATTTATGTGCCTTTTACTGAGACACGTTCACTCTTGCTCAGCCTTGACATCATTCTCTTCTTCCAACTGCTTGGCTATATCTTGGGATGAATAAATAATTCGCAAATATATGAGTCAACAAAATTAAAAAGAAATGCAGAGTTGCAGACTGATAATGGAAATTACAGGGCTTATAAAATGCCATATATTGTGTTGCCATTACGGGGAAAGGCATACGGGAAGTTATAAATAACCCACATCATTTTTTAAAAGGGCTGCTTTTTAAATATTCTTTGTGGAAGCATAACTGATAAAAGTCTAGTCATTTTTCATGTGAAATCATCCTTCTAAATAAGTAACTTGCAAAAGTGAAAAAATAAGAATGAAGAATAGGAAGACCAATGCATGTCCTACTTCTGAAAGAGGTGCCAAGCCTTGCTTTTGGATGCATGCATGAGAAAAGACTGGATAGCTTTCCAACACACTGATGCTAATGAATAGATGGGTGGGAATATCTATATATGTGGTACTTAGTTTGTGACACAACAAATGTCCCCAAAAGGAAGGAACATCTTGTGATGTTGTGAAGTTATTTTGTACTTTACATTTTATGATGTATTTTCCAATACAGTATTCAGTATAGTTCTAAGAACTCTGCACTCTAGGATCTGAGCACATGATCCAGTGTCTAAACTGTTCACAATGCAATAGTGTAGACTGGAGTTTGATCCTTAGAACCCTAGCAAAATGCTAGCTATGGAAACACATAGCTGCAATACTTGTGCTAAGACAGGAGGGTTTGTGGAGGTCAATGGCGAGCCAGGTTAGCTAAATTACCATGCTCTACTCTACATTCAGTGAGAGACTGTCTCAAAAAATTAAGATTAGATTGATTGAGAAAACCATTATGTGTGTGACTCTGTGTGTGCATGTGTGTGTATGTATGTATGCTTGGTAGTCTAGTCATACTTACTCATGTAGTCACACTCAATCATGTTTTATTAACCCTGACATTAAAACTATGAACTAACTCATACATTTTCACACCTCCCTAGATCTTACAACCTCCTGTAAGTTAATGCCTGGTAATCTTACAACCTCCTGTAAGTTAATGCCTTCAGCGGTGCACTTCAACAACAGAATATGTTGGTAAAATATAAAGCACATCTTGATCTTTTCATTTTTAAGTCAAAAGGATCGTGATTTGGAAAAGGTGAAAAGGAGTTAAGAGAGAAACATTTAGGATTTGCAAGGAAAGCTTCCTTTCAGTTTTGTCCTTTATCAACTATACCTTGTTGTACCTGTGTAAGAGTGACAGGAGCATCAAGCTAGGGAGACAACATTCTTCCAAGTTCTCACAATAATCCACAGGTTTACACAGTGGAATGTGTGATCTCTCATGACTACTCATATATTCTAATACTCTACAGGGAAAGAAGATAATTTTCATTTCCGGTTCAGGCAGGAAAGAAAGCTAGGCAAGCTCTATCTAGCTTGTACTGAGAGCTTCAGGTGACCGGCAGTAAAGTTCAGAGTTGACCCTGAATGTAGTTAATCCAGACTCACTAAGTCATGCAGCAAGTGTCTCAAGCATACCACCTGGTAAGCCAATGTGTCTGTCACGAATCTAAACATATTTGCTTTTACAAAGGTTTGACTTTGACAGCACCTTTAAATCTTTGATCCCATTATCAATGTAAGTGTATCATTCGTGTGTGTTCCTTGTGGCTTTGAGGAAGGGAAATGTGGAACTAGATTAAAGTGAAGGAGTTAGCTGTTCAGAGGAACTAGTGTCAAGTGAACTTGATTTGCTGTTGTTCTCACTGAAACAGTCTCTGCACCCTTCACCCATCTGTTCCCGCAGGACTTGCCAATGCATATTCTCTTTGTGTGTGCTCTAAATGTGAGTAACCACTGCACATTTTCCTATTATGTAAATAGATCAACATCTCAAATAATGCATATGCTCCGCAGTCAGTGTTTTTTTTTATGTTTCTCAAACTTAATTTTTTTGCAGTTAATGGCTACTGGCAAGATGAGTATGTGTGTGTGTGTGTGTGTGTGTGTGTGTGTATGTGTATGGTCTGTCTGTCTCTGTGTTTATGTGTGTTTGTGTGTCTGTCTCTGTGTGTGCATTCGTGAGTATGTGTCTCTCTCTGTGTGTCTGTATGCCTGTGTGTTTTCTGTGTTTGTGTGTGTGTGTCTTTGTGTGTTTGTGTGTGTATGATTGTGTGTGTGTCTGTGTGTGTTTGTGTGTATGTTTGTGTGTGTCTATCTCTTTCTCTCTGTTTGTGTGTGTGTCAATTTCTCTCTCTGTGTGTTTATGTATATGCTTGCATCTGTGTCTGTCTCTCTATGTTTGTGTGTGTGTGTGTGTGTGTGTGTGTGTGCACATGCATGCATGCCTTGTGTATTCACATGCTACCATGCTATTAGTTAACTTTGGATGTCAGAAGACTACTATCTGTAACTGGTCAACTCCCTCCACCCTGTGAATCCTTGGTGATCACCTCTTGTCACATAAAATTGGTGACCTGAGATCCAGCATTAGAACCTGCACAAAGGGAAAAGGAGACGACGACCCATTTCAGAAAGTTGGCTGGTCTCTACAGGTAGCCCTTGGCACATGTGCCCACAAGCAGAAGGACTATTTGAAACATATGAAACAAAACAGATTTTCATCCTCTCTTTTCCCATAAAATTGTTTCTTTTGTCCCTTAAGGTCTCTTGGCTCTGCAGTGAGTTGCTACAATCTCTACATAAGACCACTTGAGGGTCTGTAGGGATGGCTCAGCAGGTAAGCATTCTTGCCGCTCTTGCGGAGGACCAGAGTTTGGTTTCTGAGATTCAGGCTGTGCCACTTAGAACCTCCTGGAAGTTAATTCAGTGCACTTCAATCACAGGATGTGTGGGCAAAATGTAAAGTACACCTGGATCAGCCACTGGTCCTAGTTGGTCTTCAGCCTTGTGATTTCAGCGTCTTGGGTCTATGATGATAGGGCTGTGAATGTCTTCAAAATCTCCTTTGCCACTTGTATTCCAGACATCATGAAGCATCTGCTCACCCTTGAATTTATTTTTCTTCTGACTGACTTACAAACTACTTTATGTGCTGAGTGTATTTGGGTTGCTTTGTCTTTTTTTATTGCCAATTCTCTTTACTGACCTTCATTTGTTTTCTAGTCTTGATTACGGTACTTTAGCCAAGCGCACCGGGCTCTGTAGGCATTCTGGAGTTAGTATACCTTTTGAAATGCACTTAGTACAGGAGCAATCTATCTTGATTTTTATGTCCTTTTCTGGGCAGTCAGGTTTAAGCAAGGCAGCATCCCCAGTGCCAGTGCTAACAGGAACTCCCCTGATTTGACCTGTTCCAGAATGCAATGAAGACCAAAAGTACTTTTATTGACGGAGCACAAGTAAATGACCTATTTGTTTTCACAGTATTGTCCCATTCCATTCCTGTAACTGCCCCTACTAAAGACTTTCAGTGTCTTTCCTTCTTTACAAACAGAAACTAGGGCACAAGATGCAAAGCCATTTTACCCAGATCACATGGGAGAAATTGGCAGAGTTGAACTTTGATCCCAATCTTTCTTTTTTTTCAGAGTCCACAATCTTAATTCTTCACTTTTACTGCCTGTGAGTGAGTGTTGGCACTCTTTGATAAGCTTCCCAGTAGGTTCCTGTGATGCTCACACAGCCTTACGGACATTTAAACTGTTGATTTTATGTTCCACTTTGGACCTAATTTCTGATGTTTTCTTACAGGGCATGACTGCATTTTAAAGCTGCAGTATTTTCCATGTTTCTAGCTTCTATTACAGGCTCCTCCTAAACCTTTTGTCTTCCTTTGAGCCATTGAGAATGAACAGATTTTTTTTTCTTTGAGCTTCCCACTCCAAATATGCTAAATGCTGACTCTAGGTGCAGCATTTTGTGATTCATTTAAATTATTACACAGCTATGTAGTTCCTCCTCAAACTCTGTTTTTCAACTTTATTTTATCATGTTGTGACCTACAAGTAACTAATAGACAGGAATAAGTATTATCCATTCCGTGGCTGATACATGGTGAATACCTATTCTTATTGATTGTGGCTCCTCACATCAGCTCATATATACAACTTTCTACTCATGGAAGTCACAAAGTCACTCCAAAAAGGCTTTTGTTTTGGAGCATTTGAGATATTCTGATTTTCAGCTTTAGAATCATTAACTTGTAGGAGGAGAGTGAGACCCTAACAGTTAAACCCCACACAGTGTGTATTTCATGTCGTTATGATTTTAACTTCATATAGCTAACAGAAAGGGTAAGCTGTTAAAGTAGAATTGTTTTATGATGGGCATGTATTTTGCATTGCGATGAAGCACATTTATTCTTTTTTGGCTTTATTTTGTGTAGCTGAGGGTGACTGTGACTTCCAAGGCTCTCGCCTCCAATCTTCTGGAATTACAGATGTGCACCACTGAGCCAAATTCCCATGGTGCTTGGGCTTGTGCTAAGGATCTTAAGCAAGCCAAATCAGCAGTCTACCAACAGTGCTGCTCGCAGCACCCACATCATATTTCAAATTCTTCTTACTATTAGACGAGTTAAATTTTACAGAGGTGTGGGTGTGTGATTCACATGTGTCCATAAAATTAAGTTTCATTTCTCGTTCATGTTTGCTTGAAGTAATTTGCCTATTTGTTCCTCCTCAATTTATGGTTTTGATGGGTCTCACTAGTTTTGGAAGAAAGAAGCATTTTTGAGAGAATTGGGTGATTTGGAATTAAGATTTATTTACAGAAGCCATTGTGTTTCCAAAGAAATGTTTCTAAACGCTATTGCTGATCATTCTCAGAGACAAAAAAATGACTTCTCACTTTGCTCCAGCAATGGCTTGCTCTGAATACACCACCTGGGGAAGATCATCAGAGGGTGGCTTGCGTTCTGGTGTCTCTAACGCTGCCTTTAATTGCTTTTGCATTGAGTTATATTCATGAGCTTGCATTCATCAAAAACCGAAGAGCAATGTGACATTTTCAAGTTTTACTAAGTCAACTAGCTTCCGTTGCCATAGTACTCAGAAACCAGGAAGCCAGAAAAATGCAGAGTGGCTTTTCATTATGTGCTGAAAGATGTCAGCAGGATGAAAGTGTCAGAGCAGAAGAGAGAACAAAAATGAAGAGAAAGAGGGAACAAGGAAAATGAGCAAATTGCCTCCCAGGTGGCTTTTAATGAATACCAATATAATGGGCAACGTTTTGGGGACGTAGGAAAAATGGATAACTAAGAAAAAGGATGGTTTTTGAAGTCCTTTAAAAACTATTAAAAATTCCTGATTCTGCCCTTTCTGTAAATGATCACCTTAATTCTAGTATATCCTAGCTAAAGATGGCGTTCTTCCCTCCAAGAGTAAGAAGTGGTTGGTTTTATGTCATCAATAGGAACAACAAAAGCTCTCTGAGAATAGTTTGGTACCCTTCAAATATCATTTGTGAAAATTAATATTCAAGCAGGTACTTACTTGGTAATTAGAGTTGGAACTTTGTAAATATGTATAACATTTAAAAATTAGCCTCATGCCTTATTTAAATATGTGACTTCATTATCTGGTATTAATGTCTTGATTTCTCAGTGTCTATGAATTTTGATTGTAATACAATTTGACATAAGCAAGCCATACTGGTTGTGATACTTCTCTAGTCTCTTTGTCTTTCAAAATCATGGTTTTTGACATTTCCTTGATTTCTACTTCCTAAGTAGAGTATATTCATTTTTCTCATGAGCCAAGTTTTTGCTCAGTGTTTGAGCAAGCCAGAAAATTGGCCTCCTTCCATATTTATGGACAGCAGTATCTCCAGGGTCTTCATTTCCTGTCATAACATCACACTGAGTCCCTCAACACTTTCCCTGATATTCTGAGCATCCTGTGAGAAATCTATTCAAACAGAGTTTGAGCAGATATCCCACATATTCAGACTACTGAATCCCATTTAACTCTATCTCCTAAACTTCTTTCTTTCTTTCTGTTCTTACTTACTTCTATTTTACTTCCCTATGTTATGTATTTATAACTCCTACCTTATTTTCTCTTCTTATTGAGCTTACACATTTTTTGAAATTTGCAATATTAGTTTTTTCATTTAATATTCCCACCTTTTCTTAAATTTGCCCACTGTCCATTCACATTTTGATATTATTTTATCAACGTATTCAAACTGGGCTCTTAGTGCTCAGTGGAGACCTACCCCCTCAGTTTCCCTGTTTTTCCATGTGCTCCATGCCTCTTAAGGGAGGATTCTTCTGCTTCCCCCTTAATCTTCTTTGTTTTACAAATTAGAAACAGGAAAACCAGGGTGCAGTGCAGACTAAATAGGGCCCTCACCCACCAATACTGAGGGTTAAAGAAACATCTTTATAGTTAATATGGAAAAAGGTCAAGATGATGATGATGATGATGATGATGACGACAATAAAGATGAGGAGGAGGAGGAGAAGGAGGAGGAAGAAGAGGAGAAAGAGTAGTGTAGTATTGGACTTTCTTTCATATGTATAAATTCAACTATTGTGTGCTTCTGACTGCAACTGAAGATTAATTTCTTCCCAAGGCTGGGATATTCTAAGAAAGAGAAATAGACAAATATCCTCTTAGCTCAGAGACTACTTTGTGTGACTTTTCAGTAGCTTAACTTTTAGTGCTAATAAAATGTAACAAATAGTAGCTCATATGAGTTGCCTACTAGTTAGGACATGATAAAAATAACCTTTAAGGTAAAAATGTGCTATAATTTCTTTATATAACTAACAGAGTCCCTAAGTCCTGGACAAAGAGAGTCACCCCTCCCAGTCTCCAAGACAATGAACCTTTCATTTTATAACTTAATGTTAATCTTTATAAGAGATACTGTATCTAAATTATCAATAAAAATTCAATGGTTTTAAAATGCTGTCACAGCCTTAATCTGCTATATCAGTGTTAAAATAGACTGTGGGAGTAAAATGCCACACATAATAGTGACTCAGAAGGCAGAAAATACATATATATTTTATGTGTATATATATATATATACACACATACATACATACATACATACATACATACATATATTGACTCCTGATAAATAGGGTTACACTGCCAGAGGCATTTCCCTATCTTTATGTGTAATAGTCGTTCAGCTATTGTGAAATTTCTCTACCCATCCTGGGAAACACTAGGACAATAACGAAGAAGTCCATGCTTCTTTGTTAATCACACGAAGGGCAATGCTTTGTACCCTCATGCTATGTCTGAAAATAAATATGATCACCACATCATGTTAAAACTTTCATCCCATTACCTTTCTTGTACCTCTAAGTGATCAGCTTAAAGGCAAAATTGGAGCTATCAGAGAATAAAACTCCAAGACTTGCTATGCAGTTTTCTATCCACTACTCTTCTCATCTCTATCTGGAAAGTGAAGAAACTAGACACATTACTATATCCTGAAATACTTCCCTAGAGATCTGAATCATATTTTGTGGCTCTAGAGTTTATGCCATAATGACAAGCCCACACTCAATCATTAGTATTGCTAATTTCAGATGCAACAATGTTGCACAGTTACTGTTATTTGTTTTTTATTGTAAGTTCATGATAAAATTAGACTTGGGGAGGGAGTTTATGAGCTATTACCTTCCATTTAGCTGGACGAGTTCCTTACTGACCAGTTCCCAAATCCCAAAGTCAGATAAATATAATGCCCTTAAGAGTTATACAATGGAGACCAACTGATGGCAAGTACATTTCTCCAGTTGGAGAGATAAAAGTTATTTCTCCAATTTCATTGTTTGTATCATATGTATTACCATGATTAACCAGACCTTTGTTTTTAAATTGTACTCATGGATTCAATTCTAAGATTTCTAATCTCTTTCTCTGTGGTGTCATGGTGAAAGGAGAATCAATACAACCCTTATATTCCTGAATAAAGAGATTGTTTGAATAATAGATTTTTTCAGTTCTTTTTGAAATTAGCGAGTCTAATGCAACAATCCTCTGACAGACACAATTATTCATGTCTGTAAAATGTTTGCAAGAAATATTTCATGGGTCTAGGAGTTTTGCAAAGTCAATACAGTACTTGCCCTGGTAGCAAGGTCTTGGATCAATCATCAGGAGTGTATACACCAGGCATTGTAACATATGACTTGAACTGCAACACAGGGGACTGGAGGTAGGGAAATCATAAATTCAAGTTCATTCCCATCTGCATAGTGAGTTTAAGGACAGTTTGAGAGACATGAGATCCTGTCTCAGGAAACAGAAAAAGAAATATTTCACAAAAACTAGATTTATATCCAGTAGCTACACAATTCATTAAAGTTACTCCCATACTAAGTGGGAAGTTTGTTTGTTTTTTCTTATAAGTACAATATTTAAGTGGGGCTGGCTTATAGGTTCAGAGACTCAGTCCATTATCATCAGGGTGAGAGCATGGCAGTGTCCAGGCAGACATGGTGCACGAGGAGCTGAGAGTTCTGCGTCTTCATCTGAAGGCCAGCCACTAGGGGAAGACTGGCTTCCAAGCAGCTAGAATGGGGGTCTTAAAGCCCATGTCCACCATAACACACTTCCTCCAACAAGGCCACACCTACTCCAGCAAGGCCACATCTCTAAATTGTGCCACTTCCTGGGTCAAGCACATTCAAACCACTATACCCTCAAACCAGACTTTTCTTTTGCATTGAATTTGCTCCTGATTGTGACTTGCATTGTCTGTGTCAACTATAAATGTAAATACAAATAGCCTAGTGGCCTTTCCCCAATCCCCAGTTTAAAATGTAGTCACTTGTTCATTTTTCATGTCATTTGTATAATTTTTGGCTGCTACTATAGCTACTTCATGATTTTCTATGAATATTTGTGATTTAATCAAAAAATCATCCTATTTAATCCTCAGCAAGCTTACAATTGCCCTCCTCCCAATTCTAGTTTTATACTCAAATCTTTGTTCCAAACTAGTCAGAAACAGCATATCTCATGTTAGTAATTCTGGTTTGTTTCCTACAATAAATTAATTGGCTATGACTTATTGGCACCTCTATATTATACTCTATGGTGGTGGGAATTAAGACAGTTGTCTTAATGTCTTCATAAACATCTTTTGCATTCTGACATCAGAAGGAAGAGAATTTCATCAAAGCATTGTACTTATGGTCATTCCCATCTCCTATTCAATATTTGTCTCAAAGGGATTATGGCACTCTATCTATCTATTTATCTATCTATCCCTATCTATCTATCATCTCTATCTCTATATCTATCATCTATCTTTCTCTATATCTATCTCTACATCTATCTATCTATCTCTATATCTATCTATCTATGTATCTATCTGTGTATCTATCTATCATCTATCTATCATCTATCTATCTATCTATCTATCTATGTCTATCTCTATATCTATCTATGTCTATCTCTATCTATATCTATCTATGTCTATCTCTGTCTATCTATCTCTATATCTATCTCTATATCTATCTATCTATATCATCTACCTATCTAATTGTATTTATTCTTAATTGGATATTACTGGCCAAAAGTCCAACACAATAGGCAGTTTCGGGAAAGCTGGCAGAAGAAAGTGTTTTTATGTATATGGAGTATTTTTCAGTTGAATCCATAACCAGAAAGATACTACTATTAGGAAATTCAATCTCATTTTAAATGGGGTAAAAGAAAAATTAAGAAAAAATTATAACAGGTCAACTAGGGCCCATAATACCATCCTGGTTCACATAGGACAAATTCAAATACTTTTAGCTCAGGCATTTCACTCTTTTCTTCCTTTGGAACAAATAATAAAGAGTTGGAGTTAGTTAATGTTAGAAATAACTTTCTAACAATGCACAAATTCAGAGCCATAACACTATTAATAAACATGTTGTAGGTGAGTTGAATTTAATATACCTATCTCCAGAGTAAAATTATCTCACAGATTAAATTAGATAAAAATTAACATAGGCAGGTATAAGGTTTGTATTTTACTAATAAATATTCTTTTAGGAAGGCTGGGGTCTGTGTGTTTGGTATACATTGGAGAAGACAGAAATTGAGAAAAGTGATAAATGTTGAGAATATGTTGAAACTACACCATCAAAGTGAGTTAAGAGATGTTAAGTGATGTGTTGTCCTTAGCACATCCTTCAACATGAAAAAAATGAGCAAATCCAACAAAGAAAAGGAAAAGGAGAGAGAGGGAGAGAGGGGGACGTGAGGGAGAGAATGAGGGGGAAGGCAGGGGAGGGGGAGAGGGAGAGGGAGAGGGAAAGGGAGAGGGAGAGGACGGGTTAGATTTAGAAAAAACAGCAACTTACAACCTCCGCAGAGCTTCTGCTCTCCTGAGAAATGCAAGCTCCAAAACAACAGAAAATGCTTGACTCACAAAACCAAGTACTTGGAAGGGGTATCCTGGACCTGAAAAAAAAAAAAAAGAACAAGAAAAAAACCCACCAATGATACAGAACATACTAGGTTATCAGTTTCTATTCACAGAAGTTTGTAGAAAAAAATTAAGATTTAAAGGCAAATTTTTTGTAGGTAAACAGGTATAAACATGTGCTATCATATGTTGTTAAAATTCAAAATCAAAAGCTGACCAGATCATATAGTGTCGCGTCAGTGTGGTAATTCTTACCTATTTAGTAGGCAGCAACAAGCCAATGACCTTCTAGGAATCCTTTCACACTAAAGCAGAGTGGGTTTCCAGCAGGACAGGGGAAATCGCTGGACCAACAGGAGAAGCAGTGGACATTAACAAAAGTCAACAGTCCCATGGAAAGATAAACTTCCCACAACTTAAGATATCAGAATAATGTAAGAGGCAATTTTAGAATGTGTAATTGATAAATTGCTATCAGAAGGAAGCTACTAGTGCAGAACTTTGAATAAAAACAAAAAGGGCAACTTAAAAAGATAGAAAGTTCAAATCAATATTTTTAAAGTGAAACCATAAAATGGAAAATAGTCTGTCAGTAACTGACTGATATTGGATTTAGGAATATACAAGAAGGGGTGAAGAGTTCATCTGCAATTATGAGCATGAGTTGCTCTTGAAGAGGGCCAGAGTTCAGTTCCCAGCACTCACATCAGTTGGCTGGCTAAAAATTGCCTGTAATTCCAGTTCTAGGGGAGTTGACTTCCTCCTTTAATTTTTTTTTTTTTTAAATAACATTCATGGTGGCTCAGAACTTTAATCCCAATACTTGGGAAGCAGAGGTAGGTGGATCTCTGAGTTCAAAGCCAGCTTGGTTGACTGAGCAAGTTCCAGGACAGTCTGAAACACACAGAGAAATCCTCTCCTGAAAAACTAAAAGAAAGACAGACAGAAACACACACACACACACACACACACACACACACACAGATAGAAGATAGATAGTTAGATAAATAGATAGATACTTAGATACATAGATAGACAGACAGATAGGTCATTCACAATCATGTTTAAGTTTTTATCAGTAGTTTATACAAGTTTATGATATGCGATTAAATATAATTATATATCTTTATTTAATATAAAGAGAGAGAGAGAGAGAGAGAGAGAGAGAGAGAGAGAGAGAGTAAAGCAATTTACAAAAGAAATGAAGGTGCAATCTGAAATTCAACTACTAAAAGAAATGACTGATCTAGGAAAATTATGGAAAAAGGGAAATATTTTTTAAAAAAGAAAAAAATTAAAGAAGGAATTATAATAAAAGAATGAACATGTGAATGTATGCAACGCAAGCATGGCAGATGACAATATCAAATATCTTAAATCATTCATAAAATAGCAAACATGAAGTCAGAGCTGCACATAGTCCACCATTCAATGAAGAGTTTGCAGAATCAGAAAAAACTATGAAGTAGTCGGTAGAAGGTCAGGCCTCTGTCTTATTTCAGGAAACTTCATTCATCCTTATTCTTACCAATTTTCTTATAGATCATATATCTTGCTTCTATTAAAAATGTGTTTTTAGTGCCTGTTAAGATGATTCCACAAGCAAAGCTTGCTGAGTCAGGAGACCTGGGTTTTGCTCCTCGACTCTCCCATCCCTAGGAAATCAGAGACATGAATTAGATGACCACTCACCTCCTTCTAGGAAAAATAGCCCACTGAAATAACGCCAAGAGACATCACCAGTCAGTGGCATTTAAGTCAACAAATCCGGAAACATCTTGATCAGAAAACTATGCCTATGAAGCAAATGGCAGTACGTCAAGATGTTCGCAAAGGAATATGGAGTTCTCTTTCAGGAAAATGAGTGGAAAACCTGACAATTGTAAAAGGGCAAGATGTGTCTGCATCTTGTATTCTTGCTGAGGTCATTCTATGTTTGATTAGAATTTGTCTCCTTGATGCAAAGCCCCCTGGAATATTATCCGACTCTATTCTAGGAGCTTGAGGTCAAGGTTACCCCGCTAACTTAGCTTCTGTTAAACTACTCGTTTGTGCAACATCTTACCCTGCACTGGCCGAACAAGATACCAGAATATTGTTTTTGTCCTTAAAAAATTCCTTACTCTAAATAGGCAGTGCAACATTTGGGTCTGAAATGCCCGAGTGTCGCCCTAGGCAGGAAGTTGGAAAAAGGAGTCTAAGTTGCTTACACACTGTCACCTCTAGTGGACTTCTGTATCTCTAGGCATGTGACATCATAAATAGAAACAAGGAAACATAATGTGCATCAGATATCAAGTGAAGAGGACCACAATTAAACCCTAGAATAAGGAAAGAGTCATCCTTTCTCATCATGAACATAATTGGCAGTTATTTGTACTCTAGGAGTCTTGCTGTGACCCAAAGGCTTTGGCTTTAACTTGATGTAGATAAAATGAAAAATAATGAATATTATTTCAGGGACAATTTATAGTAGGTCTTTTCCTTTAGCTTTCATTTTTCTCAAAGAAGTATGTAATTATATCTTTAATTTTAACTTTCTCAAAGTACTTAGAAATTCTATTAAGTTTTTTTCAGACATGTTTTTTTTATATATTTAACAAAGTCATTGTCTTGTGAGTTCCTAAAGTTTCAAGGATGCAGAGAACTTACAAATTAACATCGAAGTGAACTAACCTATTTTTTTTCTTGATTTTTATTAAAAAAAGTGCTTCTCTCTTTCCTGACAGGAAAAATAATTGAAAATGGTTCTCCATACATTTGAATTCTCAGTGCGATATTTCCTGTTGTTTGATGATTAAAATAATGTAATACAAGAAATATGAACTAATATGAGAAACAATGAAAGAAATGAATCCTGTAATTAGCTATAGAAACATTTCTACACCACAGAAGAAAATTAGACTTTAACATAAATGAAGTTTATCTGTGAAAATAATTGCTTGAAAAAGCGAGGACCACCAAAAGTCATATTTAGCAATGAACCTGAGTAATATTTTATGAAGCATTTTTACTTCTTAATTAGTTAATTATGCTAACTCTAAAAAGGTGGTTGATATGGAAGTCTGTGGTAAATGGATGGAGGTGTGTGTGAACATTGGCTTAACAATTCAGTTCCTAGCAGATTCCATTCCCAAGGATATGAAAATAGAGAACGGATACAGGAAGCTGCCTAGAGTGCAATCGTTAAAATGCAGCTTGCTTGAAAGGTTATGGGGAGTGGGGAGGGAGAAGAAAAAGCCAGAGATGACAGGTCATGTAAACCATGAGCCAGGAAGTGAATTCTTTAAAAGGATTCTTGCCAGAAGCTAAATCCTTGTAAATGTGGGTCTTTTTCCCCCTCCTCCATGCTTTTACAGTTAGAAGGAGGAACACTTGGGACCGGATGTAGAAAGGGTCAGAAGTCACTCAATTGTAGTTTGTGAAGACTATAACTCTGTCATTTCAGTTTGAACATTAAAAGCTGTAATCTATTTCCAAAATTCGAGTCACACACACCCTTTGTCACCATTTCAATAAGATTTAAAGCACATGAGAAAAAACAGTGAATCTTACCCTCAACATAACATTTATGTATTTAAAATCTGTTTTAACTTTAATGCCCCTGGTATGGGGAAGGAGAAGCCGTGGCCTGGGGTGAGATGTTAGTGAAGAATGGACACTGCTTGGCTTCAAGATGAATCAACTCAAATGACATAACTTCAGTTTGTTGAAGAAGTTGGTCTCTTTCTTATGCAAATATATAATAAATAAGTAAATTTTGGCTAGTAGTCATAAAAATCATTTCAGTTATTGAGACTTCAAGCACATGCTAATACAGAGCTGAAGTTAGCTTCAATGAATCAATGATGACATTGAGTAAAGCACTTTTTATGTCAGTGGACACACAGCACAGTGAACAGTATAGACCTTTCAACAATAAAGGTTGTATTTAATGGGTATAGCTACCATGAGCATGGTGTTAGAGAACATCATTGTTATCATCATCATCATCATCATCATCATCACCGTTTTCCAATTGTCTCATACAAATGGCTAGCATTCACTTACAGGCAGCTACAAGCATTAACCCAGACTCTTGAGTGGATTATTACAGAAATTATTCAAAACCAGGAACTGTTCAAAATATATTAAGAAGCAGAAATACTCTTGGAATGTTGTTCTTTGTTACATCTCAATGAAAGATCTTTAGTTATGAAAATATATGTGTGCGAAAAGCATAATGATAAATGTTTGACAGCAGTTTTCATGACAAAAGATAGTCTTCAGTTTTGAATTTCCTTGGCACAACTGAGTTTGTGGACATTGTGGTTAAAAGGTGAAGTGTATCTAATTGGCTTGCATGTTCTAGCATTTGATTCCCAGAGTGTGGTACAGGTGTGAAAGCTGGTGGCACTTTTAAGAGGTAGGTTTTGCTGGAGGAAGTGGGTCACTGGGGAGGACCTTGGGGTTTATATTCAGTTTCTACTTCCTGTGTGCCACCTCTGCTTCTGACTGCAGTCTCTTCAACCTCCGTTCAAACCACGTCTTCCCACGACCATGAGTTATATCAGCCCAAACTGTCCACAGAAGTCTATGAATCTCGACCTTTGTGTTCAGAAGCAGAGGAGAACCAGAAGAGACTAGTAACTCTACTTACACTATGTTCTACACTTACATTCCCCAGTAATATCCCCAATCAAGATCTCATTCCCAAATCCAAACTGATCAGCAGGTATAGAGCAGTTTTAGAGTTTCAAGGTTGCAAGAGCCACTGTGGTAAAGAGACTCGTCCAAGCTTGGGTTGTACTTGGATGTCTTTAAAGCTTCTAGAATCTAAGGAAATGGAAAAAGGTAGAGCCAAGACCTGCACAGAACACAGGAGGCTGGGGCGTTGATCCCATTGATCCCAGAACTACCCCATCACCATCAACAGCATTTAACAACCACATTCAGAGTACAAGTCCAATAAAAATACTGTGAGCAAGATTTTTTTCAAACATAAACTTTACTTTGTCCATTTGAAATAGCAACCATTTTGTTGATTTCATAGTAAAATTTATAGAAAGAACTTGAAATTTCTCCTAATACCCTCGGTTATAGAGGTATACAAGGACGATTTCCAGTACACATTCAGCAACAGTTCTTTCAGTGAGATTGGCCATTGTAAACATCTAGCTTGCAAAATCAAATAGATAAAAGGGACTTAGACAAGTAGTGGCATTGACCTCATTAAGATACTCAGCTATTTTTCAGGATGTGATACTTGAGTGAGTTTATCAGCACACTGGACAGATAGTATCACCTTAATTGGACTCAAGTAGCAGTGAAGGACAAGTTTGACCAAGGTGTTCTTGATGAGATATGTGGATAAGGGAAGCGTCCTTAGACTCAGACACTAGATGGAATGCTCTAAAAGCTGTTTAAATTGAACACAGTTATGGCATTATTAGAGCATGTGAGCAGGGATAACATCATCCTCATGACGTGTTTCCTTCATATTCTCTGGGGTGTCTACCTCACCCGAGCATCTCTACAGTGGATGTATAAATAGTCTGTCAATGGTTAAAGCAGCCTGGGAAATAGCAATCTTGGCTCCTCTGGCTGCTTTTCCAAATTACCTCTGCGCACAAGGGAATGCAGCTTGCTTTTAACTTGGTGTCTGCACAGCAAACACATTCCTCATAGAAAACATGTGTGGGAGGTCATATTTCCTCATCCCAGCATGTGTCAGGCCTCACGGAAAAACATAAGAAAATGAAAACAATTATTTCACCTTTGCTAATTTGTGAATTTCACCCAATATAGTTTGAGTTTCACATTAAATTCTTTTCTTTTTTTTTTGTGATGAGTGAATTTATGAGTACCTTGGCTGTGTGTGTGTGTGTGTGTGTGTGTGTGTGTGTGTGTGTGTGTGTGTGTGTGTAAAAGTAATAAATTGTAATAGTATTAAAAGCTTTTTGTCTCATGTATGAATATTCCTTCTTTGTGAATAAATTAAAGAAAACATACTGTTTGAATTATAAATGAGATTCCTTTTGGATGGAGACTCAGTGCTGAGCAGGTTAGGAAAGAAAACTCTTACTGATGTTCTCATTTTTCTAAGCTTCACCTAAGCATTGTTTAGGAGAGATATTTCACCAGACATTGCCTTAAGTCATCTACCATTCGTCTGTAGCCCTCTGTCCTGTTTCCTTCAATGCTGATTTTTTCCTGAATAGTTATCATATGAGAAACTCTATGATGAATCTTAGTCAAGTAGACACATTGCTCCCTGGGTTGTGAACATGGGTATGCCTCCTTGAGAATGAAGATCCTGGAGTGCCCTTTAGGCTCACTGACATTTTTACCTAAACTGCATTAACTTGAAAATTAACAAAATTACTGGGTTTTTTCAGATAAGAGAAAGAGACCATTTCTGAAATGAGAATATTGGTGTTCAATAATGGCTCAACATTATAATGCTAATAAATGTGAGATCTTGACCTTGAGCACCAAGGCTCTCTCTGAAGCACAGTTCTGAGTTGTATTTCAAGTCTGTACTACTTCCACACCTAATAGTTGCTTACATTTCTTAAGTTCCTTAAGGAGGGAAGTATTCAAGAACGGCAGATAGGCTGTATCCCATGCTATACTCCAGGTACGTCTGGGAAGTGAGGAAGAATGGCTTCTCAGTCCCTCACAAAGCAAACCACCATACAGTCTCTGAAGGTCACAATGAAGCTGAGAGAGCACTTCCCTCAGATACATTATATACTGACATTTGTCTGAACTACAATTCCCCAGACTTTGTCTTTCACGCCTGCTTCAAGAGGCCTTTCTTTGAGGTAGGACTGACACCATTTCAGCGACCTTAAATGACGATGATACAAACCTTCACTGGAATGTGTGTACTTATTATAGCATTGTTTCTTAGATAGCACGCTATATAATCACATATGATGCCATAAATTAGTTAGCCAGAAGATGAAGATGATCTACAAGCCAACAGGATGCAGCAAGAAGAAAGTACTCTAAGCGCAGAGTGTGTATGTTAGAATGTGCTGGGGAGACAAAGCCCTCAATAATGAAGGATGTGACTTTTCATGATAAAATAACATTTTCATCAGTTTTAAGTACCATTAAGTTTTAGGATTAATTCAAAGGAAGGCTCTGAACTTGAAGCTACACATAGATTGCTTTTTACATTAAGTATACAATATGGAACAATTTTTTAAAATTTTATTTTATGTGTAGTTGACTAGTCAAGATGATGCATACTTACGTGATACAATGTGATAGATGAACACATCATATCATGACTAAGTCAGGGTAACTAACATATTTGCTATTTTAAACATTTAATATTTCTCTGTGAAACAATACATTTCATTGTTTATGATGTAAGTTTCTAAAGCTGGAAATTTAGCACAGTAGTAGATATCAAATAAGGAATTGTCAATGAAAATCTTTCCCACAAATCCTTGCATATGTCACAAGATAGCTTCCCCATTAAGGGGCTCTGTTCTTTGACTATTGTTGGCATAGATCTCATCATTCTCCAGGTTAGATTATAGCTGTGTCGAAAGTTTATGTAGTGTGAGTTAAGTGGAAGCAATTATGAAAGGTAGAAAAAGCAGCGTGTATAAACTGGGCCAAATTATGTGGTAAGGCTTTAGGCCACCAAAAGTAGTTACAGCACTCTGAGTAATTCAAAAAACAAATTACAGAAGTGGATAGGGTAGATAAACTCCAGAAGATAATTAAAAGCTCAAGAAGTAGATATTCCCAAATGAAGCATCTAGGAATGGAGGTGGAAGCCCATTGAGATGGCTCAGTGGATGAAGTGGTTGTCACTCAAGCATGGGGATCAAAGTTCAGATATGGCAGATCAGCTGGCGTTCCAGTGTTGTAAAGGTGAAGAAAGGATCCCTAGGGCAAGGTGGCTCGCCAGACCAGCTGACTCCATGAGCTCCATGCTCAGTGAGAGATCCTTCCTCAGAAAATCAAATGAATAAAGATCTGGTGATGGAGAACGATGCACAAAGTCAAGTTCTGCCTTCAACACACACACACACACACACACAAAGATGCATACATACATGCACACAATACCCTGCTCCCCCACATGAAAAGGGCATGTACTCAGATATTAGCATTGCCAATTTTTTTTAGAACTTTTGATTGATTCTTTGTGAATCTCAAATAATGCACCCCAATCCCATTCTTTTCCACATCCCTTCATATCTTCTCTCCATGGAGTATATGAAAGTAAAACAAAATAGAATAAAACAAACAAGCAAATAAAAGCCTCTTGTTGTGGAAGCTGTGATGTGCCATGGTGTGTCCTAAAGGACACACATCTTTACTTGCAACTGTTCATCAGAATGAGGTCATTGGTGTGTTTCGAGGTATCTGGTTTCTGCAACTTTATCACTTCTGGATCCTCACTGCGACTCCTTTTGGATATCCTGTTGTTGCTCTGTGTCATAAACATATTACAGCTTTGGATTTGCAGGAGCAACTCTTTCATGTGCTCCAGCAGATCATAGATGGAATAGATGTTGGGGTGAGCAAACTCAAAGCATCTCTCCCTTGCCCATGCCACCCAACAGCCAAAGAAGGATGGGGTCAGCTCTACCACAGTCAAGCTCTCAGGTTGGCTCACTAGTTCAGTTCTACTGTGTGGCTCAGGTGAGGAGCAGGGAGTACTCTCCTAAATGCTGTAGCCAATGAGGGTCAGGGACAAATCTCCTGCTCTGGTGACCTAATGGCTAACAGGCAGAAGAGAACAAGGGTTGGGGTGGGCATTGCCATTTGTATCAGTAATATTTGTTAAAAGTTCTTAAGTTCAGGTAGATAGTTTTCTGTTGAGCAATAAACTGTGGGCCAACTGTGTGCATTATGTCACCACGGTTCACATGGTGAATCCCTAATCACCTATATTCTGGAAGCAAGGCATTTGAGAAATGAACAAGTTTAGATGAAGATGTAAAGTTAGAGCCTCATTGATGAGAACAAGGGCTCAAGGTTGCCTCTTGTCCTTGCACTCATACTCTCTCACTCTTGCTCTTCTTAGGCTCTCTTTCCTTCTCTCTGTCTCTCTCCCTTTGCCATTGTGTTGATACAGTAAAGAGGCTTCCTCGTGCAAGCCATTATGAATGTCTTCACCATGAGTCAACTTTGCTGGCATTATGATCCTGAACTTTCTAGTCTCCCGAACTCTGAGACATATGTCTTATTCAATCCACGCAGTCTGTAATGTTTTCTTAGAGCAAATGTAACTAAGACACATAGAATTAGGGTCTCTATCTTCCCCTCCCCTATATCATGGAGTAGCTTCCTTAGATTAGATTATCATCAGTTTTGAAAAATCAAATCACCCCAAGTTGCAGATATTAGGTGAGCCTTAGAACAGGTCAGAATAGGTCAGAAAAAGTAGACCATGTGTCTCCATATAATGACATTTAGAGAGTCATTTAATAATAAATACTATGACAAGGAAGGTGTCAAGTACATGCATATGCATTCCCTATATAAATCCTTTAGTGACAATAGTCACATTGGTGTTAATCTCACATTTTCCATTTTACTTACTTGTTTTGAGAGGCCAGGGACAACATGTCTGTTTGTGTGCTGCTTAATATATCTTTTTAATTACTTTTTTCTTTTAATTACTTTAATTTTTGTGTCTTTGTGGCTTTCCTTTCATTTTTAGGGCCAGTTCACTTTGGATAATATTCTGTAGAATGCTTTCAGAAGTGGGCAAAAAGAAAAAGAGCAATGTATGATATACTGGATGAATCATTTAGGCAGAAGAAAAATAAAGCCATTTATTTCTCCCTAGATGTCTATTCCTATAATAACATTGTTGGTGACTACTATCTGGACTTGACAGAGATATACCACTTGCACGTTCCATGACTCCAGTGTCCCAAGCAACTCTTCTCAAAGTTTCCAAAGTTACACATCACAATGTGATAAATTCAGGGAAGAAAAAGTGTAACAATGGATGAAGATAACATGTGAGCTTAAAGGAGGGTTGTATCTTTACTGCCTTAAAAAATAGATTTTTGGCTGTGTGTGGGGGGGTGTTCTATGGTGCACTTTGAGGCCAGAGTATGGTTTGTGGGAGTCGGTTCCCTTCTTCTACAATGTGGGGCCTGGAAATTTAATGCAGATTCTCAGTTTGGCACTGGATGTCTTTACCTTGGAGCTATCTTGTTACTTAAACAGTGAGTCAGAATAGCTCTCATAAAGAAGAAGGTATGGGGAAAACCCCCTGGAAGAACTGAGTAAATCTGAACAAACAGTATTCTCACAGTGACAGAGTCACCTGAACTATAGTCCCGGGGCGACACCATTGTTGCTCCCTATGAGGGCAAGGGAAGAAGTCAGTAAAGCCATAAGAATTAGAAAGATGTTCTTGGTCGACATGACTCACATATTTTACACACAGAAAGTAAAACAAACAAACAAACAAACATTAAACTATTTACAAGAGTGCACAGGCTACCTTATTAAATATGGTCATGAATCAGCCCATGGATGTGAATATGAGTATGTAGGTTATTAAAATAAGTCAACCAAAAGGAATGTCAACTTGGCCCAAAATAACACCAATGGAATTAAGCAGTGGTTTAATTATGAGGGTCAAATCAATGGCAGCTGTTGATGTCTTGGGCATTTGGTGTGTGAGGAAGACATGTGAATAAAATCCAGAATGCTGAACAAGGAAATAAGAAGGATAAAGCTATCATTAATTGACCTGAAGAGCTCCCTTTCAGCAAGCCCAGATCAAGAATCTGGGGCTTATCCAGAGGACACAGAGTTTGATTTGTAGTATCCACATAGCAACTCACAATCATCTATAACTCCAGTTCTAGGGTATCTGATACCTCTACAGATATCACACATGCACACAGACACACACCCATACACACACACATACACACACACACACACACACACACACACACACACACAGAATACACTCGTAAAATGCCAATATGGGTACAAAAGTACATAATTTAAAAACCAAATCTACTTTGCCATCTGAATGTTTAAGACACCTATCACACAGCAAGACTGAGGGGGAAAGGCAGCTAGAAACACATAGATAAGAGAGGGAAGTACCTGGATGTAGTTGGCATGTGGAAGGTTTTTAAATTCAGGAGATTAGATAAGAGTCTCAAAGGACCAAGGCTAGCAAGAGACCAAAAGAAGCCAAAATCTAATCTCTGATATGCTCCAACTCTAAGACAGTTTAGGAGAAATCAGCAAGATAAAGTGACAACAGCCACTGGTGGGGGGGGGGGGGAGGAAGGAGGGAGAGGTGTGGTCTGTGGGTTGCCAAGTAGACCACAGAATTCCTAGCAGGCCAGGTACTAATTATCTAGACACTGTGCATTAAGTACTTGGGGACAGTTGAACAATTAATTGTTTTTGAAACCCACAACTCCTTATGCCTTGGTATGTGGGAGATGTTTAGCTATGCCTTGTAAGCAGTATCATACCACTCAGTGTCTCTACATAGATTAGCGTGTCCCACAGGTAGGCCAGTCCCAGGCGGTTATTCCAGCCGGTGTTCTATTGAAGAAATGACTAGAATTCTCAGGACACATCTGGTAAACCTGATTTACTCTGTCTCTTTAATTGGTGGGCTACGACCAATACAACAGTATATCATATAATATAGAAAATAGGCAGATGAATAGCCACATTTTATTTAATTTTATTAATTTAATGCAATCTCTTTGGAAGGCATCAAAATGTGTTTTCTTGATAGGTTTGGGCTATTTTATAATAAACAAATAAACAAACAAATAGGATTTCTTTCTAGCACGTACAAAGTCCTAGGTTCAGTCCCCTAGCATTGAAAACAATACAAGCAATCCCCAAACCTTTCCCAACCTATTTATACATTAAAAGTGAACATTTTTACCAAAACGAAATGCGTATAATGCTATCACAAGACTTACAGGACACTTCCCAAAACGTGGGTTACTAAATGTCCTCAGAGCAGAATTCACTGTGTCCAGATCAACTTGCTGGGATATTAGTACACACATACTGCCACAATTCAACAAGATAGACTCTCAGAAAAATATTCAACAGTCCACGGTAGTGCTTTGTGAAAGTTTAGCGAAGCCCGCACAAGTGTTTGACAGCTGTCACTACTAAGATACAGAAAAGGAATGAGAATGGAGACACAGGAGTTTGCAAAAATAACAACAGATATCATCCCCACCCCCAAAGTGTTCTGTTTTAAGTGCCATATTAGGACAATAAACAGAGTCTGCTTCTCATAGGACTAGCTAGCGCACAGCAGGCTGGCTTCTCTCTGAAGTTTCAGATTCCAGGAACATCCGCTTTCTGTGAATTCCTCCCCGCTCCTTTCTCTCTCAGTCTCCCGGCTCCTGCCTCCCCCACATTCACACACTGAACACAAATCGGTCTCATCTGGCGCCTCTTGATCTTCCTCCCCTTCCTGTGTCAGTCCTTTGCCCCCTCCGACTGACTTCGTAAGTCGCTTTCCCCGGACCAGATGGCAGCTGAGAGGGCTGGAGAGCAATTATGTGGCTCCAAACAAAGGAGGCTGTGGTGTCACCGCAGCCCCATGAATGCATGCGACACGGTCACGTATAGGCAGGCCTCCAGGCCTGTCAGTGGACACTAAAGAGGAGGCTGAAGGAGCTGCCTCCACATAAGCAGAGAAGATGGAGTGCCCACAATTTATGTCACTGTAGCCATGCTCCCTCTGTTTCCCTGTATTCTGAGTTCTATAATTTTAATTAAAAAGATTCCACACCCTTATCAGCTGGTTAGTAGAAAGTGTGCACAATAGAGTAAGAGATTAAACACACAACTCTATTCACCTTCTCCTGAGCATCTCCAAACAGTACCTCAAGTATTTTCACAAGGATTAAAGGTCAGATGGAAAGAGTAGCTTGGTAAGAGTGGAGCAGATTCCCTTTCTTCTTCCCCCCTCCCCTTAAAGAATTCTTCTGTGCTTTGGCTAAGGAACTCATGGAGGTGCCCTATGCAGATGCCGGGAGGTGGTCCAGGCATTCCTGGAGGAAGGGGGGGATCCCTTTGCTTATAAGAAGGTAGCTTTCTAAACTGCTGAAGTTAGTACACATAACAATAGAAGACACAGTCAGAACCCTCAGGTTCCTGTCTCCCTTCTCCTTAAGGTTCCCCCTCGCCCCGCCCCCAGCTCCATCTCTTGTACCTGGATATGGGGTGATTCGTCTCAAGGGAAAGTTTCAGCAAAACAGGCACACATTTGTTCTTAGTGAAGTTAACACCACGCTGGAAAGAATCGTAAATCCAAGCTGTAAATTCTCTGGTTTTTAGAAGACTCATTTATTTTCTTCCATATGAAATAAAATTCGACTGCAGGGGAAGAACAGAATATGACTGCATACGTTTATGAGGAACATGTTAGGCTCTGTTGCTGTGGGCTACTGCTGGTCTTAGGAGATGATGTTGATTTTACTTGATTGTAAGAATATAATGTAGCACAGAGAGAGGCTCCCTTCCCCACCCCTCACCCATCCACCTACCCTCCCACACCCTAGGAGGGTTGCTGGATTGTGAAATAGCAGGACCCCTGGTGTTGTTTAAAGGAACCTGGGCAGATTTCCAAAATCTGGTGTCTGTGACCTTTTGCAAGTAGGTAACAATAACATTTCTTCATGAAATAAATCAATAGACGTAAGTAGAAGAGCAGGTGTGTAGGGTCATCCTGATCTTTAGGAAGTGGAGGGAGGTTATGTAGCTCACTTCAGCCCATTGCCCACATATAATCCCTTTAGAGACACCTTTTACCAGGAAGAAGTCTAGTCCCCCACCATCTTTTGGCTTGAGCATTGTTTAATGCCTGTCAATGAGGAACACCTTTTAAAATTCATATACAATATTTTTCCTTTGTACACGCAGCCTCAAGGCTGATAGTTACCTGTCAGTAGATAAAAAAGCAAGATCACCTTGGCTTTTCAGTGATGCTCTTCATAAATTCCCTTTCAGAATTACCATAAATGCTTGTTCGTGCACGAAGCAGTGGTTAAACATTCATTAAAATAAACAGATCCAAGGGCTCGCAGTGCCTGTGTTTAGCAAATAGCAAGCTCTCCCTGTGTCTACTGCCATGAGTTATAAGGCACATCATCTGCCAGAAAGGCTTGTATAGAGAGGAGCCAACAGAGAGCAAGAAACAAAGCAACCGTTCAGCCTTTTGTGTTCACTGCCCCACATCTGTTTGCATGGCCTCTGCTCCATCCGAAAGGCTTTGTCCCACCGCCTCCACTTTATGTTATATGGCTCTGAGCAACTGGCAAAGAGGGTTTCTTTCTCCCTTTTCCTTGTAAGACTCAGGAATTGAAATCAATCTTGTGAAACAGATATCTGAAGAGCAGGCAGAGAGACAGCAGTTGGCCCTTTCTCTGCTCTGTCCAGTTGGAGTTCTAATGAGGGTTAACTGTAAACTCCAGAACCTTCATTAATCTTTAAAGTCAATCTGACAGACAAGCTAGTTTCTTTAGGGGCAGGCAGATTCTACTGAACTCCCACTTCTCCTCATTACCAGCTGTTGCTTTGCCTTGTTTTAACACTCAAGAAGTTTTAGTTTGAAAATGCACTTCCTCACTAAAATTTTCCAAAGTGAATGTGCAATATATAGAAACAAAATATAATAAAATTCTTACTCTAAGAATGCTTGGTAATAACAAGCATTATACTTGTTATGTTCTTTTATCTAGAACATGATTCATACATATCACCTTAATCAATCAATCAATCAATTAATCAATCAATCCCAATGGAGTTAAGGTAAGAAATGGTTTGTTGACTGGATAAGGTCTCCACATTGTAGATACAGCTTGCTTTTCTGTTGACACCCGAGGCGGCTTCTGTGGCATGCGACTGTAGGAATGAGTTTTGAACAGGGTCAGATCTCACTCTTCTCTTATTGTCAAAGTTCTACAACCATGGTCCTATCCATGAGGAGTTTAGTATTAACCAGCACGTTAAAGATAATCATATTCATTATAAGAACTGAACTTAATTCTTTAACTATACAATATAGACACGGATATTACTTTTCTGTATCAATAGATTAGATCAACTCATTAATTCAGAAGCAGGAAATATCACAGAAGACAAATCAAAGTAGTTGGTCAGACACCGAATAGGTGACTTATACATGTTAGCAAGAATTAAATCAACTGTCCAAGTAAATGAAAAATTTTACATTGCTATTCAGATATTAGTGATGGTAATTAGCTTTGTTTGCGTATTAGTTGACTTCTTCTCTCTGAAAACAACTGAGATGCTTGGCAAATAGATTCCAAAGCGAGAATTAGCAACTGGGCAAGACAGATGTTTGCCAAAGAGCTTCTGACCTTCGCACATTCTGAGAGAATGCTACACGCTACCTGTTCACTTATGTAAAGGAGAAGGAATGGTTAAATTTAAAGAAAGTCAGGCTCCTCACTAGGCAGGAACAGAACACAACTCCAAGACCTGTTTGTCTATAGATGCCTCATCATGGTAGGTGCCTTCTTGCTACATATTTTAGCCAATAAAAAAATTAACAAAGAAACAGTTATGGCTTAGAAAAAAATAAAAATAAAGGCTCAGAGATATCTTAACTGAGAACTATATAAAACAATAAATCTTAGTTTAAAGAGAATTTTTTGTCAATAAAAGAACTAGCTATCTTTTTACTTTGTTACTTTAAAGATGTTGCAAATCAAAGTATCACACAGCCGGGCGGTGGTGGTACACGCCTCTAATCCCAGCACTTGCAAGGCAGAGGCAGGCAGATTTCTGAGTTCGAGCCCATCCTGGTCTACAGAGTGAGTTCTAGGACAACCAGGGCTACACAGAGAAACCCGGTCTTGAAAATACCAAATATATATATGTATATATATATATATATATATATATATATATATATATATATATATGTCACACCTAAATTAACCAAGCTCTAAGACTAAACTCAGTGAACCTCCATAAATTTACAGCAGCCATTTAGAATGGAAACCGTGGGCCTTCACATTGGAGAAGCAGACATGTAGAGTGTTTTTATTTATTATCCCTTCATTAGAACTACAACATAATTAAACAACTTGTGGAATAATGATATTCAAGAAATACGGCATTCTCATGCATAAAACACTCATAGAAGAGGAGACGAAGCTAGGCAGACGACAGCATCAGTAAAGTGCTTACCATGGAAGCCTGGGACAGGAATTCAATTCCCAGGACCCAAGCAAACAAACACTGTGCTGGGGAGACAGTGGCTGGGCTCACTGGCTAGGTTTCCCAGCCTAACCAGCAAGTTTCAGTCCCTAAGAGATTCTGCCTCAAAAACAAGTTCAATAATTTTTGAGAAAGCACAGTTGAGGTTTACCTCTGGTCTTGACACACACATGCCTGTGTACCTGCACACATGTGGACTCAACAAACTAACATACAAAAGCACACAAATGGAATCTAGATGACCAGCCTTGAGCAGCTATAAAACTGTACATGGAACAGAAAAGATTTCTAATTCTGCTCACAGTCAGTTTAAGTATGATATATTTGAAAATAAACTGTGAGTTGAAGTTACTTTTTTTATTCAGAAAAAAATATGTATAATTCTTTAAGAAAACATCAAATATAACTTTTTAAAAAATTATAAAAACCACAAAAAATGTGACATTGTAGAGGACTGTATGAACTTGCCAAAGTAGAATGTAAAATTATATTTAATTTTTTGGAGTTAAAAAAAATCAACAACAGGGATAATTGGTATTTCCGGAGCTTGAGGGCTTACTTCAACTGGGCATATGGTTTCATTTTGAGGTCTCTAACTTTTAATGAAAACGTTACTATTTCTGTAGACAGCTTCATTCCTGGAAGAAAAGAGCTAATTAAACTAGGGTTAGGTCAACTGATTTTGATTTTTATCTTATCTTCCAGTCTTTACATTTTTATACAGGACATTATGAGATTCTTTGGAAAAAAATAGTACTGAAAAGCAAACCCCTTTAGATTTGGTTTGTGTGACATGTGTTGCAAATACTGTGTTCAGAAATTCTGGATGCCTCTGAGTGCATTTCTTTGCTGGGGAAGTCAGGGACATAGCGTGGCATGTGATTTGATTCAGTGTTTCTTTTCTCAGGAATCCAGCTAGTGAGGCAGAGTAAGCCTTCAAAATTCCTTGTTGGAAGTGGGTGAGTTTGGTCCTGAGAAGATGGAATGTAAAGTGCCTGTCTTACAAGTAAGAAGGGCCTGAGCTCAATTCCCAGAACCCATGCTAAAACAGGGAATGATCTGGGTGTGGAGGTAGGCTCTTGTAAAACTAGGGCCAGCTGGAGAACCTGACACAGGAGGGTCCCCAGGTCTCCCTAACCAATCAATATAACACAGAGAAAGACCCTGCCTCAAAACACAAGCAGAGAGACTGAGGCGTGGCAGCTCAAGTTGTCCTGTGGCAAGCATATAACCTTGCATTCCTAGACACAGATGTACACTAAAACACAAAAATACTATCATACACTAAAGCACAAAACACCATCATGCACATGTGTGTACCTGCATACACACATGCACAAATACACACACAGGTATAGTAATATACACATGTGCACTGCCATGCACATAGCTATAGCAACAGCACATGAGCAAGCGTGAAGTAGCTTACTTTGATTCTTTTTTATTAACTCATACTCAGACCTAACATTAGAGCCTAAAGTGATATCATTTCACTTGTTAAAGCCAAAACCATGACTATGTCTATGGCATCATACTGTTTTGGAGCAATGGTCTACTTCAAAGTTATGGAATGTCTACAGCAGACTTACTTCTATGTCACAAAGGGCACATACAATACATAAAAAGGCAAATCAGAAGCTTTGTTTGGCTCCCAAGACAAAGTAGATTATTCTAAGTATACTGAGGCTTATTGGTTCTTTTTAAAAACCTCTCTCTCTCTCTTTCTTTCTCTCTCTCTCTCTCTCTCTCTCTCTCTCTCTCTCTCTCTCTGTTTGTATGTGTATGTATGTGTGTGTGTGTATTAAACAGATCATGATAATAGAGTCATGTGAGTGTCTCATACTTTCTCTTTTTCCTTCCAAATCTCTGTGACTAGAGATCACCCTTCAAATATGAAAACTCATTGCTATCCTTTACCCTGATGCTGGCAGACTACAGTAAATCAGTATAACATTTAAGAATTTGCTAAGCTTTCTTTTTTAAAACATACTTTTATTGGATATCTTATTTATTTACATTGCAAATGTTACACACTTTCCCCATTTCCTGACGACCAGAAACCTCCATCCCATACCCCCTCCTCCTGCTTCTATGAGGGTGTTCCCCCACCAACCCACCCACTCCCACCTCTCCACCCTGGCATTCACCTACACTGGGGCATTGAGCCTTCACAAGACCAGGGGCCTCGCCTCCCATTGATGCCTGACAAAGCTATCCTCTGATACATATATGGTTGGAGCCAAGGGTCCCTCCATGTCTACTCCTTGTTTGGTGGTTTAGTCCCATGAAGCTCTGATGGGGAGGTGGGTCTGGGTAGTTGATATTGCTGTTCTTCCTATAGGGTTGCAAACCCCTTCATTTCCTTCAGTCTTTTCCCTAACTCCTCCATCAGGGACCCCACCTGCAGTCCAATGGTTGACTTCGAGCATCTACCTCTTTATTTGTTAGGCTCTGGCAGAGCCTCTCAGGAGACAGCTACATCAGGCTCCTGTCAGCATGAACTTCTTGGCATCCACAATAGTGTCTGTGTTGAAACATATTTCACTCTAAATTTGTTTCAGTTGGACCTAGAGGCTAAACCAACAAAGCAAACAAAACACAAAACACAAACAAACAACAAACAAAAATAGTACAATAATTTTCCCAGAGAAAGAAAAGGACAGAGGTAATATGGTAAGAGTAATAAATAAATAAGTGTTTAAAAACCCTGAAAAGATGTTAAGCGATGATAGAGCAGCAGAAGGGAAGGACACAGCTATTTGCAGTGGTCCCCACTTACCCTGGGATTCCTCCTTTCATTTGCTTCCTAAGGCCTGATAAAGTTCAAATCGTTTCAATAGGCTGTTTGTCTAAATGAGACAGCCCTAGACAAAGCCTTTGTGCACAGAACTGAGATAAGAGTGTTTATTTAATTTGTCTCTTGAAATGCATGCTTATCTTTCATTAAAGGAAATGTGTTTTGAATCTTTTCCTTTATTAAAGAGGAAAGGTCAAAATCTACCCAAATCTGTGTAGTGAATTAAATTCTGACAGATCTCTGACAAAATTGACTCTAAAACTCCTCCACCAAAGCTTCGCCCTTCCTCGTGTTCTCATAACCCAATAACAAGAAATGCATAAGCTCTTAAAACAGAGAGATTATGGTTTATTTTCATACATAAACGGTTTGAATTTTTTGATGAAATTTTTCCAAAGCAGTTCCTGCCTGTTGGCACTTTCCAAATTTATTCTTAATTTGCTGCTTGCAAATTACTTATTCATCTTCCACTACTGGTATAAAGTGACTGTGTGTCCCTTCTAGGAAAATAATGACACCTCCCCTCCCCCAGTTGACTCATGAACACGTTTCCTGTTAATGGCCTCCCCTATTGGGAGGCAGTCCCACTGTAGCATCTTTAGTTGGGAACAACTGTTGTCTCATTTAAAAGCTTGATTCTGATGTCACTGGTCTTCTTTGGACTGTTTCCATTTCTATTTCCCATGGCCAAACAGGATTCTGTTCACAGTTGCCCTATGTCTCCCTACTCATCCTGAGCTCCTAAGGAAAACAAAGGAATAAAGGAGAGGTCTTGGACGTTCTTGTAGAATTACTCTTGCTTTTTAGGTTGGCATGGCAGCCACCACCAAGTGGCTCACTTCCTCTCAGTCATTTCTTACTAATTAGCTTGTCTTTGTGTGAGCTGTTTCCTATGTGTGGCATTTGGGGCTCTTTGAAAAGTGAAATGCATGCACATACAAGTGGTTGTGAATTTAACATTGATCTAACTGTCTGTCTAGAGAATGGAAGTTTGAAAGAACAGCAGTGTGGGGAAGCCTGCAGTCATAAATAGAAACCCTCCTCTGCCCAAGTTTACAGTACACGGAGCTTTGGGATTATAAAAATCATCATAAAATTTAAGAACTCTCTTAGAATGTTTACTTGGTGATAAACTGTCAGGATCCTGCTCCTGCAGGAGGGCAAGAAGGGAAGGAGGTTCAAATGAAAGGAAGACTGACCTGAGACAGGAGCTCGGAATGTGGTGGCCTATGCATTTCTCCAGGTGACAGAAGAGTTACAGGACATGGCAAATGCCATTCAGATGGTCAGAAGTGTAGGGGAGTCATGAAAGGCCCTAAAAAGAAGTGAATTTTGTCTGCTTTGAGGGAACTCTGACATTAGGAAAGAAGACTTGAATAAAATAATAGCTTCTTTCTACAAAACAAAAGATGGATGCTTTTCTGCGACTTGAGAAACTTTTTAGTGTGTGTGTATAGGTGTGTATGTGTGTGTGTGTACATGTGTGAATGTGTGTGTGCGTGTCTCTGTGTCTATGTGTGTGTGCTTCTGTGTGTGTACGTCTGTGTGCATGTGATTGTGTGTATGTGTGTGTGTGTGTGTGCGCGCGCGCGCGCACCCCTGTGGAGTTGAACCAAGGTCAGGAGAAGCTCTTCCAAAGTGCTTTCTTTCATGCCCTGAGCCATCTTGCCAGTTCAGTAGACAGACTTTTAAGGAAGGAGGTTTTGACCTGAAAAATAAGTGGAAATTGCAGGAGCCAAGCAGGAAAGGAACCAGCCCTATCAATGCTAGTCACATGACCTCAGCCCTCTTGCTTTAGCAAGTCATCGACCACCAGAACTCTCTAGAAGCTTGGTGCTTTCACTTTGAAAGCTCTGTCACTCTACAATGTATAACCATATTGCTTCACTGCTCAGTATTACTGTTTTTAAATTTCTTGGGAAAACAGCATAGAGCTTAACATAAGAACCTATACAGTATTCGTTGAATTTGCAAAACTCACTTTATCCATATTACTGCAGTCACTCACCTTCTTAGGTCTTTCTTTCATAGAAAATCTGCTGGGAAATATACACTGAAATGCAATTATGACTTGAATGACTAATTTGCCTGGTTTGAACATGAGTGGTTCGCCACAGATTCATATTGTGAATGCGTGTTTCTCAGCTTGTAGTACAGTTTTAAGAGAAAGAAAAGATCAGGAGGGGCCTCCCATCAGGGAAAAGTGCCTGGCAAAAGGTGTATTTTAAAGTTACCCTTAACTCCTGCTTCCTAACACTGTTTCTTCCTGTCTACCATGATATGAAGAGATAAGACTGTGTCCTCCAGCAGGTATGTCCTCCCTGATGGAAGGACAAATCCCCTTGGAAAACAGGACAAAACACATCTTTTCTTTATTTACTTATTTTTGGTTAAGTGTTGTATTCACAGTGACATACAAGTAATATAAAAATTTAGGCAAAGCACCAGGGTCGTTACAGCAAACCCTGACCATGTACTTAAGACCTTTGGAATAGTTTTGACTGAGGAAGGTGGAAACTGTTTTCTGGTGCAGAAAAGAGAAGTCCTAGTTAGATACAGACAGAATTTACTGCATTAATCTGGAGTGAGTTCAGAGCTGATAGAAATGCTGACATTGCAGTCCTTGCCCATGTGTGTCAGGGGGCACAAGACTCTGTCAGGAACAAGGGCTACAGACCATTAGTTTGATATTCATGCAAAGAATATGGTTACATTTTCCACTTGCCCTGATTTTTTGTGTAAGGCTGACTGGATTCAAAAGTAAGAGACCAGATCTCTATCATTTAATGTGACTTTTGCTATGTTAAATTTTTAAAAGGTTTCAATTAATATATTATTACATCATCTCCTCCATTCCTATCCTCCCTCTAATCCCTGCATGTGCTCTCTCTCAAAATCATGGCCTCATTTTCTTTGTTATTGTCACACACACACACACACACACACACACACACACACACACCTCATTCTTTTTAGTGTTGCTTGTATATATGTGATCTCAGGTAATTACTGGTTTTGGAGAACCACTTGGGGGACTCCTTCCTGGGGAAGATTGCTTCTTCTATTCTCAATATTCCCTAGTTCCCATGGTCCTTTGTCTATTCTAGAAGATTTTTCCTTCTATAGTATGTCTGTTGGTGCTCTATTTCTTCAGGTCCTGTTTAGATAGCCACATTGTTGAGGTATCATTGGAAAAGTTTCCCTGACATAATCTAGAAGACATAATATCACAGCAGATTTCTTGGTCCTCTGGCTCCTTTTTTTTTTTTAAACTTTTTTTATTCAATATATTTTTTTATTTACATTTCAAATGATTTCCCCTTTTCTAGCCCCCCACTCCCTGAAAGTCCCATAAGCCCCCTTCTCTCCCCCTGTCCTCCCACCCACCCCTTCCCACTTCCCCGTTCTGGTTTTGCCGAATACTGCTTTCCAGAAGATCCTGCTATACCACTCCTGGGCATATACCCAAAGGATTCCCCACCATGTAATAAGGATACATGCTCTACTATGTTCATAGCAGCCCTATATATAATTGCCAGAAGCTGGAAAGAACCCAGGTATCCCTCAACAGAAGAGTGGATGCAAAAAATGTGGTATATCTACACAATGGAGTACTATTCAGCCATTAGAAACAATGAATTCATGAAATTCTTAGGCAAATGGATGGAGCTAGAGAACATCATACTCAGTGAGGTAACCCAGACTCAAAAGGTGAATCATGGTATGCACTCACTAATAAGTGGATATTAACCTAGAAAACTGGAATACCCAACACATAATCCACACATCAAATGAGGTACAAGAAGAAAGGAGGAGTGACCCCTTGTTCTGGTCCTCTGGCTCTTAAACACTGGTTTCACCTGACTTTATTTACTTGTTCTGCGTTTTCAACAAGACCCTACTCTTGTGTATATAATCAACCAAAATTTTGCAGCATGTCAATCACTGCCAATGGACAAATAAGAAAAACAATGAGCATTGTATTGGAACTGATGTAGTTACCTTGATAACTGGCTATCTATGGATGTAACTTAATTTGAGTTTTATACACACTTATTAAAAACAGCAACAGATGAATGTGGATTGTTTTTTTGGCTTCCATGGTTGCCAGTAGGGTTTCTCATAGGTGAGCTAGGGAGTAAGGTCTGAAAAATATTGGTACAAATTTTTTAAACAACCTTGTTGGTAACTTGCTCAGTAACATTTGTCTTCCAAATGCTAAATTCAGCAATAACATATTCCATATGAAGAAAAATAAGAAAAAACACATCCAGAGAAAATTTAGGTCAGGCCAGGACCTTTGTCCTCTCCTTTGGGCTCCTGGCCCGAACTGTTTTGCTATCCTGCTGATCTGAGGGTAGCAACTCTCACCCTGCCAGCTTTTTCTCCCCCTTAACCAACATTAATTGGCAAGATTAGGAAGTGCAATTTCAATGAATTTTTTCCAGGAAGTTTTAATTTGAAACACATAAGCTCATTTAAATTATATGCAGCTTAACCCTTGCTTTGCTGCACTTACTGGTTACATCTATGGACCACTGAGGATTACTAAAAAGGTCCTCATCCATATGAAATGTTTAGAACTTCTTATAGGCATCTTTGAATTATTTAGTTAAAACGTGACTTTAAACATTAGTGAGGATTTCATTTAGCAAGCCTGTTTATGTTGAGAATCTGGCAAAAAAAATCATAAATGTACACTAATATGGTCATGCATCCTTCTAATACACTGAGATATTCTAGATTTTTGTTATAAGTATATTATGCATTCCTTCATGCTGACTTCATAAGCATACATTTGTATAAATCTAACTACATTAGAAATTCATATTACTCTTTCCTCTTAGAAATACATAATTGACTCATCAATTTTGACTTTGAAAATATTCTCAAAGGTCATCACCAATGTGAAAGGTCAATTTCTGAGATATAAATTATATGGTCAACTTTGATTCATCTTATCATTTGCCAAAATATTCAAAAATGCATCTTCCTGTACTTTCAGTGTGTAAGCAGAGAAATAAGCTTTTCAGATACTTGCTGTCATTAATATATACTAAACCCAAGTCAAACAATAGGGAGATGGAAGATGCCTGCAAACCCAGAACTCTTGAGAACACCCTGGATTGCATGGTGACACTGGGTCACAGAACAAAAAAGAAGAAGGAGAAAAGAAACTAAAAGAAGAAGAGATGATGGAACAGAAGGGAAGGGAGTAGAGGGGAAGAGAGGAAATGAAAAGAAAGCCAGTGCCATGTTCTTTTATGATCTGAGAAAATAATATCTGAGGGAACAGAGTGATAAAGATGGAGAAGATAGCACTGCACGTCTCCACCATCGTAGTGATCACGTCACCATTTTTGCTCAGCTTAAAACTACATAGTAGCAAATTTGTACAAAATGATGTGTTCTTTGTGACATTTTCTATAAAATCATGTAACTTTCTTTTATCATGTGTCATTTTCTATACTCTTACATTTTACTTATTTTTGCACCATTGAAATGATTGTTGAGTAATGTGGACCGAATCTAAAATACTGGTGTTTTCAAATGGCAAAAAAAAAAAAAAAAAAAAAAAATGTTTCAAGATATTAAAATATAAATCATTAGGATATCACAGTAGAATTTCCTTTTAAATGAAAATTCCCGAGATCTCAATGGCAATTAGGAGTCACTGTAAGTTTTATTGTCTATTAAATGTTTCTTTGAACAAAACAAAATTTAAGAAAATAATAAAAGTAATAAAATAACAATTATTTTATCAGCACAAATTGCTGTAAATTAAAACTGAACCCCATGATTTTTATGTAGAGTGAAGAACAGAACCAGAAGTTTCATAGAACAGTGTGTTTATCAACAAAAGCAAGTGAGGGTTTTCTCCTACATGTACCTGCTAAGAAATGTTGAAATAAAGTGTTGCAGGATGTTTGATCATGAGATTGTAAACTCTTCCTTGTGGTATGGCTCAGCCCTAGCACACACCTTTAACCCAAGAGCTTTCTCTAAACAAGAGTTAAAATAGAGTCACTGGCAGGTCAAGAGGCAGAACGAGCAACCAGTTGACAGGGAGTGAACATAGGGAAATCCAGGAAAGAGAAAGCAGGGTCTTTGAGCAGAAGAGTATTTAAGACAGTATGGCGATAGAGGAATAGCCTTTTCCTTCTGGAACATTGGTGAAGCAGGAAGGCCAGCCACTTGCAAAGCATCTGGCTTAGCAGTCTTCATTTGGGAACTCAAATGTTTGGAATTTTGTATTTAAAACAACATGAAAGGGCATTTCCACACAGAACCAATAATAGAAGAATCCAGCAAGAAGCTGTAGGTACACAAATCAACTGCACGCATGACAGATTTTAATGATTCCAGTCTCTGAACACCAACAGCTTAATCTCTGAGTGATAATTAACAAAGGTCTGCAAGAAATCTTATTTTATAAGAAATCTGAATCCATCTGATTTGAATGACCACAGCCTTCACACATCTTGGGTCCATTAGAAGCCCTCAGAAGACTAATGAAGTAATCTGAGACAAGTGCAGCCCACTCATCAGAATGAGATAAAAAAAATTCCTCATCCAAATTCTGTCCTGCCCTGTATATCTGCTAATATTAGCTGGTACTTCATCGTTATCAAGTACTTTCATCTTTCCGTTAGAAAACCATTCAAATATCAGAGGCTCAAGTAAGAGATAATTCAATTATGCATTCCTGAGATTAGATTTGTGTTTCCTTCAAGTGGCATGTCCTTCAGAAGACTGGACAATTTATACTAGAGAAAATAAATGCTTTCTTGGCTATTTGGCAGAAGAACGCCATTGATGAATAAAACATTTCCAAATAGAGCACGATTCTCGCGCTAGTTAGAGGACAATGGCTTGAGCCCAGCCCCAGAAAAAAAAAAAGAGTTCTATAAAAACATAATGTTATATACGTGTGGATGGAAGGCTACCAACAGGCAACATACCTTCCCACATTTTGGTAAATTTATTATTATTATTATTATTATTATTATTATTGATTTCATGGTTTATTTATTTGTTTATTTAATTTTGGTTCCTCATGGACAATGGGTTTATTTTACAAATAAAGGAATTCTGTGAAAGTTTTATGTGTGTGTGTGTCACAGAAGTTAGAGCTTAAGTCTTGACAATGAAGTCCAGACAAAAAGCACTCATGGTATAGTGCCTCTTGGCTTTCTTCCCACATCGAAGAAGGAAAAGAACAAAAGGAGAAAAAAACAGTGTGAGGAGGGACAGAGGAGAATATGGGGAGAGGTGAAGAAGGACGGGGAGGATGAGAAAAACAAGACAAAGGAAGAGGGTAGCAGAGAGAACGAAGAAGAGCGAAAGAAGAAAACATTCAAGAATGCTTTATACAAACTTTAGAGGAAATACAGATATCATTTTATGCTGTCAGTCAGACATACATGCTAATGTGTCTGCCAGTGTCTTGTGGATATCATAGGAGGAGCACTTCATAGATTGGGGACAAAGCCAATATTGGGAATGTGTACTCAGGTTTGCTGCACATGATATATTCATCTAAACATCAGGGGGTAAATTTGGTAAATAGGTCACTGGGGACCTGCACAAATCCCATTAGCTGGTAATAGGATTTGTGTGCATAAATTCCCTTGCCCTGAAAATTTAGTGTTTGGTGTTTAATTTTCCATATGACCTGCATACTCATTAGTATAAATTAGAAAGGGTTTCTCTGGGAAACTTTTCCCATACTTTTCTCTGCCTTTTGTTTATTCTTTTTTAAGAAGACATTAAGAAGGTTAATCCTTGAAAAATTCTTTGGTTACTGAAAACATCTGAGTGGGGATTATATTGAGAAATTCTTGAAATACAGCTATTCATTTTTTTCCTGGGTATTGGAACAAACTAAGATTAAAAAAAATTTTTTTGCAACATTTACTCTGCTTTTAAACTTGGAGAATGAGCAATAGCATTTAATTAATTTATGCACAAGATTTATTTTTTTGGATAATAAAGTAAGGATAAATTGTGTTTGTACATGATGAATGTACAAGATACAAAGTAACCATACAGATTTTCACTGTAAAAAAGAATAGGTTTGTTTTTGGATACTAAGGCCAAGTGAAAGCCAGGAACATTTCAAGATGCAATGAAAGTATCAACTTCATGTCCAGCCCCATGAAATTATAAAATGAATTCACAATACTCAATCATAATGGAGAAATGGCAGCCTTCTGGGAGTATTCAGCATCTCTGGGGCCATTTGAGTCCAAAGCCAAACTAAACGCATTGACCATAATTGGAAGAATGAGGAGGCAGGACACTGCAAGGCCTCACATTTCTTCTAGTCATATACTTCTTTGTGACATAAGAATAGGTTCCTTAAAGTGTACAGTGAATTTTCATGAAATGAAATACCATGTGATCCTTTAAATAAAGAGAAGAAGGGATTTTAAAAAGGCTGGAGATACTTTGGCATATAGGTCTGATCAGACAAAACTCTGAAACTTGAAAGTGCATAGATATTTTTCTCATTTAGCCTTCTTAGCAAGCTATGCAGAGATTTCTCCCTGTGTAGCCAAAGGAAGATGGTGTTCATAAAGTTTTCTGGATTTCTCAGAGTTTGGACAATCAATTTGTCACAGTTGTGTCTTCTTAGTTACAACACAGTTTAGATACCTTTCACCCATCCTCAATTATATAATCCTAAAAAGCAATTGTTAATTCAAGTTTTAAGTCTGTTTTCCTTAGCTACAGTGATTATATATTTGAATGTTCTTATTTCAAATATTTTTTAGCTTGATCTCATGTACTTAACACACTTCATATTAGTTTGAGCAATTTCATTCTTTACAACTAATGGCCCATGTATTTTATTTTTTCAACTCACATGGCCAACTCCAAAGTCATAAGGCAGGCATACCAGAACAAAAACAGCACTGGGGTCTTGAATGCCTAATGTGACACTCATTGAAGAATAATGAGTATGTGGAGGAAATCTCTGATACAAGGGCGGGAATCTGAATGAGTTACCAGATGAGAGCACGCACATAGCCTATTGGGTCTTAGAGCCCTTGGGTCAATCCTCAACTGTCAGTAGTGTGAAGAATCTTCAGACAACTGAAGCAATATTCAGGGTTATGATGGAGAATCTTTACTGTCCTCTTGACAGTATTTAGAATCACTATGGAAAAACCATGAGTATTTGGACCAAGAGGGAAGATGCACTTTGCATCTTGGATGGTACCATCCCACATGCCAAGGTTCGGACCTTAATATAAAGGAGGAACTGAGTGCCAGCATTCACCTTGCCTTGCATCCTCACTGTGTTTATCATGTGAGCAACCATCTCATGCTCCTGCTGCCTGGATTCCTTTCCAAACAAATGACATTATCAACACTGAGCCAAAAAGAAACCTTTTCCTTTCTTAATTGCTTTTGTCAGATATTTGGTCATAAAACTGACTTAAATTTGTACAGAAGGCATAGCCAAACTACAGAAAAGCTGAAGATGTCAGGGACCTTCATCTTCTTATAAATTAAAATCCAGAAGAAATTGAAATGAGCTAAGTAAAAATAATTGATATCATTTTAATTTTAAACAACTTCCTGGCTTTTGACTTGGTATAATAACAAAACTAAAACTTCACATTCTTACTGTCCTTGAAATTTTATGAAATGGATCTTACATTTATTGTCTTCATAGACTATGCAATTTTTTTTAAAAAAATGTATTGGATATTTTCTTTATTTCAAATGTTTACCCCTTTCCAGGTCTCCCCTTTAGAGGAGAGACATTATCCCATTCCCCCCGCCCCCGCCTCTATGAGGGTGCTCCCCTACCCACCTACCCACTCCTGCCTTCCCACCCTGGCATTCCCCTGTACTGGGACATCAAACACCCTCATGCCCAAGGGGCCTCCCTTCCCACTGATGCCCAACAAGGACATCCTCTCCACATATGTGGTCTGAGCCATGGGTCCCTCCATGTGTACTCTTTGGCTGGAGGTCCAGTCTTCTGGAGCTCCAGGGGGTTTGACCTGTTGGTACTGTTGCTGCCCCCATGGAGCTACAAAAAATTGCATAGTCCCCTCAGCTCCTTCAGTCCCTTCTCCAACTCCTCCATCAGGGACCCTGTGCTCAGTCCAATGGTTGGCTATGAGCATCCACCTTTATTTGTCAGGCTCTGGCAGAGCCTCTCGGGAGACAGCCATATTAAGCTCCTAGACTATGCAAATTTATTCCAAATAATTCTATTATGCAATAAACCCTAAGACTGAACATAGAAATTATAATTACCCACTCACTTAAGGTAGATTTACTAATTCTAAAAGTTTTCTCACCTTTAGTTTCTCCAGTCCACTTTGCCATTTTCCGTTTCAACGCAACATTCTAGGTCAGTTATTTTCCTCACTGTTGTGGCAAAAGCCCCAAGGTTCAGTCCATAGTTGTGTGCTCCATCTGGTTAGGAAGAACACAGTAATGAGTATCTGGGAAAGGAAACACAGATAAAAGATCACCTACGAATACCAAAGCCACCCCACTATGACCATGACCCACTTCCTCCAGCTAAGTCCTATCTCTTCCCAGAATCAAGAATGGGAATGGAAACCAAGTTTCCCAAACATGAGCCTGGTTTTTCATCCATACACAAAACCCAGTTACAGCTGACCTTTCTGCAGGTCTGCTCAGACCTCTGTAACCCAACCATTTTGCCTATGTAATCTGACATTCTTTGTCATTACCTGGGGTGTGATCTGAAGATCATTTTCATACCCACTCTTCCCTTCCTTTAGGAGGGAGATGACAAATCCAAGCTGAAACTGAAGCAGAAGCAGTGATGTTGGATGCATCTTTGGGGACTTTAGGCTATTTCAGGTAATGAGTCTTCCCATAGAGTTTATCCCTTTTCAGAAAATACATATGCTTCAAGGTATTTCCTGGAGGAGGAAGACAAGAAAACAGGAAAAAAAATCTTTGTAGTTAGAAATCATGTGCGTTGGGGATAGAATGCCATCTATTTATTGATGCAACAAAATGCAAACCAAAGTGCATGTTCCTGCATATTCTATGGTAAGCCTGCGCATTTACTACATATGTACATATGTACGTTGACATCATGATCAGAGATAAAGTCTGCCTCTCAGAATGGGTCAAAAGAAGCTTGTGAGTCTTTCCCAAAGACAACATCCTTAGTCTGCTTTCTAAGACAACTGTCAAACTCCCTTTTGTAGCTTCAGAGAGTAGGGACATAACGTACTTGAAAACATTACTGGCATAGCTGACCTTGTTTCTAGGATGTCTACACCATCTTATGCCTCAGTGGCCACAGGGCAGCAGCAACAAGTTTCAAATGTGGAAACTGCATGATTTTTCCATTGTTCTAGAGCATAAAGGACAGGGTCTTGTGCAACAGTCTTTGCAGGTGCTCTCTTTGGCTATTAGGAATATGACTTCATTTGATGGATATATCTTCAGTTCCCCTGGGAGGTTGCAAAGTAGAATCATTTTCTTGTCTTTCTATTTGTTATTTTTATGGCAGGTCCATAGCTATAGATACAGGTTTGCCTGAGATAAATAGCCCTGGCAGAATAATATGACATTATGTACTTAGCACCGAGAATGTTTTCTTTTTAGTACTGATCTTTGTACTGTTTGAAAAGAATTCGTGGAAACATAAAAAAAAAGTTATTAAAAGTGAAGTCACAAAAATGAAAATTTATTTGCTAGTCTAGAATTGTACAATTTCCACTACATACTTTTGGTGTGTATTGTGGCATTCAAGAGTCTAGTAGGAAGTAAATATGTTGAAAATAGATGATATGTAATATATAGAAATCTCAAAATTAATTTAAAAGTATTATATTAGAACTAAAAGTGAAAAAAATCTTTGAATAATAAAAAGTATAAACAATGTTAAAACAATATAAAAGTTTAGTGTAGAATATGCTTATTAAAGGTTTAAATTGTATTGTCAATCTTCTAGTTGTGGAAAGAAATGACTTGTTTCATATATTATATCACTGGACTATAAGATTGGTTTGATATTGTGCTCACATCGGGCCATTTATTTACATGTTACACGTTATTGATACCACATATCAGACATCAAACTTTTAACAAGAATGCAGATTTTACCTTTTGAAAATGTTTTCTGTCACTGTAGCATAAATAAACAAAAGTGGGTAGATCCTCAGAGAGTTGCCTTCACAAAGCATAACAAAAATGACAGCATCATGACAGAAATGTATGATGAGTTTTTCCCCCACGACTTACAGTTCTCCTGTGTATGCCAGACTTCTCTGTGTGTTTTTTTTTTTTTTTTTTTTTTTGTTGTTGTTCGATGGGTGGTGGGGGGCGGGGGGCCAAATATCAGCTGCTGGGTAGAATTTAAAAGTATGCTGCAAGTACAATGCCTTTGTATTCATATCTCAGAGGCTGTAACTCACTCGATGCCAAAGGGCTGGGAAGAATGGCCAGGGTAAGATCAAGCTGTCTGACTGAGCGAGGAATTATAACTCCCTCTAATGTGATTAAGGACGTGACAAAACAAAACAAAACACCATCACACCAGAGCCAGACTGGGGCTGCCAGCTTGTGGAGACGACCCAACAGTGGGGCTATTCATAGGGCAGTGGGCATGGCATGATCCTGCCTAGACCATGGCGGCACATTTCCCAAGGAGACCTCACAGATTCTTTATGTACTAATGGGATTTGTGGGCATTGCCTCTCGTGCATGAAAAATTGACATTCATGGGACTGATTTTCCATGTGACAGTGACTTATTGGGACAGACAACGCAGAAAGGTGCAAATATTCTGGCTACTTTCTCTGTTCTTTCTTTCCTTTCTCTATCACTGAATGATGAGCTAAGATGAATGGAAAACTTACCTTGCAGAATTTAAAATGACGATTTGATACAAAGTGATGTTAAACTGTTACAGTACATTGATATCTGGTGGAAATAAGAAACTAAGTATATATATATATATATATATATATATATATACTTACATATATATAAATCCAACTCTCTCTCTGGAACATAAGCTGAATTCTGTGATGTCTTTCTTCAATCTGATGTAACTGGCTCCTTTAAAAGAGCCTCGGTTTTAATAATTGAACTGCGGCTGAGGCTCTCTGGGCAGAATTGGACAATTTTGCTTTTCCCAGAGATGCTGGAAGCAGGTTATAAAATATGCATGCTTTACTTTTTTGTCTCCGAATTAGTGGGGAAAGACTTCTTAATTTTATAGCCATAGGCTTCTTCATTTCCGTTCCCGTGTCTCAGACTGTGGAAAAAGTTTAATCCAGTGACATGAATTCTGTCCTACCATTCTGCTCACATGAAGTTGAGTTTTGGCCAAGTATTATGTTAGATAGAATCACTGCTGGGGATTCTGAGGGTGTTACTGGGAATTACTTGGACAGAAAAACAATATGTTGGCTCAGTGCAAACTGAGAAAACGCTGCTGCAGAGGCACGAGGGAGTACTTAGCAGTATGTGGCAGTGGCTGGAATAGGTTCTGCAGCATTTCCAACCAAAATATCTCCACTCAGAGCTTTGTTCCTTTCCATTGGTGACACTTAGGTTCCCAGCTTCTAAATGCATATCTTAGTTGAGCTATTTTTTCTTATGTAGTACTTGTTTAATCCATTCATTTTAAGCACTTTAAAGCTTGAGAGTTTCAGCATAAAAGATAAAAGTTAAATGTTAATGATAAAAAGCATGATAAGAAAAATAAAAAAGAACTGTGGTTAATAATAAAATAGAGCCTTCCTTTCTATGCCCTTTACTGGTTTCTATTTTTACCTCTGCCAATGCACAGATGCTTAATGTAAAAGGGCCGCCTATCTGTGTGTTAGCTCTCCACACCAGTGACAATCAAGTCCTTTTCTCTCCAAGCCTCTTTGCTCTCAGTGCTTGTTCCTTAGTCCATTAGTCTAACGGGGCATCCTGTTTGTAGTTTGTGATCGAATCTGTATTGCTATTTTATAAAGCTTCAAAGACAAGCATGCTTTCCTTTTGGAAGCAAAAGACAAATGATCAGTCTTCACTGTTTAGACTCGAACTGTCTAACCCTATGAAATGCAACAATGTCAGACAACCCAGGCAGTTGGTCACTCTACGAAGATATTCTGAGAGCTGAGCATCCTATATGTAATGCAAAAATGAAAGATCACTCTACATTCAAACTCATTATTGTAAAGAAGAAGAAAGATCAGTTCCCCGTGTATCTTGTTGTATATCTATCCCATCTTCTAAAAGTCAAGTGAAAGGTAGTGAAGCAGCTTCTAGATTCATAGGAGTCTGCCAGTTTCAAACAGATAGAGAATCTGAGTTTACAAAGTACATTCTTATACTGATTGTTAGGACATAAATACCCAAAGCTGAGCAGATAAAGTTTATTTGAGGGGAACCTTGAGGAGAAGTAGTTTATGGTCATGTGAGAGGCTCACTCCCTTTTCAGAGCAGTTACATATACAAAATGATGAAACAGTGATGACATCACACATCGGATTATGACACCTTATAACAGTGTTGTCGTGTTGGTATTTGGTATTTACCAATACTTTGTATTGGTAAATTTGGTAGATTTACCTTTAGCAAGTGAAAGAGAATGCACATTTGGTATTCTAAAGTGCTCAAACACAGAACAGATAGGTGACAAGCCTGAATTATGAATAATAATGAGTTCAAACTTCTTGAACACCCTAAATTTTGTTATTACCTAAGAAAAATTTTCTAAGTAAGTATCTATATTTTCTATGTCTTTTTTCCAGCCTTGGTATTTCCCAGAATAATTCTGATGTCCTTAACTAAATATTTATGCATTTGTTGATTTTTTTTCAAGCACAGGTCCTAATTGACTATGCCTCAATTACTGTTGTAGGTAGCATAAGTGAACATAAAGAAATTTCCAAAGTAAGATAATTTGTTCTACTCTGGAGACAGTAGTGGCAGGGACAGTTGGGGAGTGTGATGGTTGATTTCAGCATCAACTTGATAAGATCTAGAGATGGGCATGCCAGTGAGGTTTCTAATTAGGTTCATTGAAGTGGAAATTCCCACTCACTATAAGTGGCACCATTTCCTAGGCTACAGCCTTGGATTGAATAAAAAGGGAAATTAAGGCTGAGAGCCAGTATTCATCACCCTGTCCCATTTGTGGCCCATAGATACAATGTGACTAGCTACCTACAGCTCCTGCTCCTCTGTCTTCCCCTGAAACTGTTAGTCACAATAAAGCTTTTCTCCTCTGAGTTGCTTTTGTCAATACATTTTATTGCATCAACAGGAAAGGGAACCGAGACAGGATATTTCCATTGTCTCTTCAGAGACGATTTTTCTTTGAATTCGTATGTATCACTTCTTCCGTCATTGTTTTGGTGTGATAAACATAATGAGTAAAAGACCTCATTTGGAAATACAAAATGTTAAAATAACTCCAGTTTAAGTTTGTATGTACCTTACGTTTAATTTCAAATGCCCTGCTATGATTGTATTATGTATTTTTTTTACAGCAATCTTAATCCAATGCAGAATGGTATCATCATCATCACCTCAACTTAAGTAGCAATCTGGACTCTCTCTACCTGTGAGTTTATTTTTAATTGGCTATAAATGTGCAATACATAAATGATATTCAGTGTCTCTTTCCTTTTCCATTTTTCTGTCCTCTTTTTAATGATAGGAAATGTGAGGTATATTCTGTAACAATTTATTGTTTGGAAAGAACCAATAAAATGTTCTGAAATTAAATTGTATTCATGCAAATCAAATAGCTTCCCATGATAGAGGAATATCTTTCTGTCTGTCTGTCTGTCTGCATGTATGAATATATGTATGTATGCATGTCTAACTATGGCTTTGGGAAGATTATAATATCCCTTCCTTCATTTCTTCCTGTCTCCCTCCCTCACTTCCTTTCTTCCTTCCTCCATCCATCCTTCCCTCCCTCTCTTCCTTCCTACCTTCATTTCTTCCTTCTTTCATTTCTTTGGCTTTTTGAGGCATGGTTTCTCTATGTAGCCTTGGCTGTCCTGGAACTTACTCTGTAGATAAGACAGCCCTGAAACTCAGAGATCTGCACTTTTCTGTCTCCCATGTGCTTAGATTAAAGGCATGTGCCATCACTGTTAATATGTGCTAGCTTAATACTTTTACAAATCTCCTGAAAAAAAAAAACACTCTTAGAAATACATGTCTAAGATAAGGCAGCAAACTCCCAGGAAAATATGTCTGACAACTGGCAGGGATGGTGCAGTTCTAAAATGGTCCACAATAATTGATGCTCATATGGAGACTTCAGTCCTAGAAGATCAGCAGGACCTGTGAATATTATGGGGGTATTGTTATCTTGATTATGTTGCTTTATATAGCAATGATTAATGGATGTAATTAAGAACTCTAACCTACTCACTTTAATAGAAACATACATTTTCCCAGGTGGGGCAAACCTTTATCACATAAGCCACTTAAAAACATAACTAGACTTTCCTAGTGTCAAGAGAAGCCTTGATGTAACAAGATCTTTTGAGCTCTATATGTACAAGAAAATTAATTCTGCCAACCTGGAAATGGAGCCAGCAAATAAGTTCCCTCCCAACCCTGGTTTACATCTGACCACAATCTTTGAGACCATGAGGAGAGATTCCATTAAGATATGTTCAGACTCTAGAGTTAAAGAAAGCTTGATTCAATAATTGGGATGTTCAAAGCCATTATATTTGTGGTAGTTTGTAATATAGTTACAGGGATACTAATGCATGAATAGAAATAGAATTGTTATTAATAACCCTAACAATTTCAAAAAATTGATCTGCATATGGGGCCAAAATCCCATTTACTCTTATATTAAAGATGAGTTGTTTTTATAATTTTAGTGAATTTTCTTCTAGAAATTTTTAAGCCTAATTGCATTTTCTCAAACCAAGAATAGACACGCCAACTATATTGTTCAATCATAGCATTTCCTTACCTGAAGAGAGTAAGGGAGGACAGGACATGAGCTTCAGCAGATGTGTCATGAACGGCTGGACTCCATGGCCCACTGTCACATAGCTACGCTTGGGTGAATATGCTATTTCTATATTACCACCTGTTTCCTATACTATTTCAGCTTGGGGCGGGAACAAATACATTTCTGACCTTTGATCAACACTGAAGCCTAGTCTCATCAGTAGCTTTGCTTTTCTCTCAGAAATGTCTCAACTATTCCTAATCTTCTGAGTCAATGAATTAAGTGTCTTTTTATCTGAACTAGGGTGCCTCTTGTTTGCCAAAGTGATCCTCCCTGATATGTAACAAGATGCATAGCTATGGCCTTATTAGCATTATTTTAATTAACTGTTTAGATAGTTAATTAGAAACTTGAAGTGGAAATTTCTGGTTTTGTTGGGAACTCAGTTGGGTCATGTGTGTGAGTTTTTTCTGTTTTTTTTTTTTTTTCCGGTAAACTGTCTTATGAGGATGTTTTACTGAAGCAGACATGAAAAGATGTTAACCTGTGTAGGAAGCTGCTAAGTGCTGCACCTTAAAGTTTCTGCCTTCTGTCCCCTCGCTGGCAGAAGGCCCCTGAGATGAACAACACATTATTTAGAAAGCCTGCTGCTTCTTGCCCCTTCTGTATAGAGACAGCCTACCAGCAGTTCCCACTGGGCTTAACCTGATTTGATCTTGGGACAGCATAAAAAGGGTTGGTGGGCACTCCCCAGAAGAAGAAGAAGCTTTGTTCAAGGTTCCCGAATAAACTGCTTGGGGAAGAAAACTTTCTAGTGTTGCATCATCTCCTGCGGGTCAAGAGGGGGGTCGCGACAATCCTGAAGCAGGATAACATGTGGTGTCTTTCTGGAAGTTGCCTGTTGCAAGGGCATGCTGCATTTTTCTGGAGCAGATACTTGAGAGGACATGTGATGCTTGGAAAAAGTATTAAGTATAACCCAACACAGACTAGCTGATGCTCTTGCATTGGTTTGCCTTGCAACAGTTTGATGGTTTTTGTCAGGCTTTGCTGATGCTGGTGTTCACTGACATTTTTGCATTGGTTCACTCTGCAGTGTTTTGCTGGACTTGATGACAATTTTGCATTGGTTCACCTTGCATTCTTTGCTGATCTTCATTTGTTGTGACTTTGAAGAGAAAAACACTCCCCATCTGCAAGAATTTCCCATTGTGCCAATTGGTGGAGCCTTACAGTTTCTTCTGGATAGATCTGCTACTGCTGATTTGTGTTTAGTGCTTTGCTTGTGTACTGGACTTTTGACATTAAAGATTGGAATTACCTCAAAGAACTATTTTTAAACAGGTCTACAAACACTGTGTCCTATTAACCTTTATTTTTGCCTAAATCTGGTGGATGGTGGGTTGGAAGTCAGGTTGACGCATTATAAAACATAATTAAAGTAAATTTTGAAAAATCTAAGCCTACAGAGAATAACTGTCATTGTTACATGACACTTGTCCTGAATGAAAGTCTGCACCTGAGAAATTTTTTGTCACAGAATAATTTAACCTGATAGTTTGCATGACTTCAGTTTAGATCTGTGGGATTTCAAACTTGGTTATTTATACTTTGCATATCTGAAGGAGTGCTTTCAAAAGAAAATGGTAGTTTGGTATATTGTAGGATGTTTTTATTAAGTTTACAGTCCCCAGCCTAGAGTTCCCACTTCCTACTTGATCTTCCTTTGGGTGGTAAAGTAAATCAAAGTAACTTAGTCATGGCCTAAGTATACTCTTTCATTCCCATAGCCAAAGAACGTGATTAGTGCTCAATGCATATAACTCTATGAACCTTTCATGCCTATCTTCTGTGCTGTACAAATATCTATGGCATATACTATGATACAGAACACACTTAGAAGTAAAGATACTTTACTGTTTGATAAATAGAGAAGTATACATCTTCTGACATCTATTACACCACAACTTCTGGGTACCCAATGTCTCTGCAATTCTTTCCTATGTGCATGTCTGCCACACAGATTTTATGCAACAAAGAATTCAAACAGTTTACCATCAAATCAAATGGGTACATAAACAGATATTCAGTACACATCAATGAAAGTGCCTTAGCCTAGTTTTCTACCTTTGTAGGCTGTAAGAGGCCAATGTATGTTAACAATCTTAGAGCCTTTTGTACATTTATAGGCCATGATGAGGAGAGATGGTTCAAGCCAAAAGATATATGAAGTAGAAGTCTTTGAAAGAATGCCCATCTCATGCTCTGAAATTAAATGGACTGTCTGACAGGGTTAATCATAACCACAGACATTTCTTTTAAGCTCTGTCTCACTCCACAAAAGACTATTCTTTAGCCCTGTGGTTCATTTCATATCAGTATAATGAGAATCTTTGCTGTCTCAAGCTGGCTTGAATACAGCAAAAAAGGTGAAAGCTAAGTATTTGTGTGTATACTGTGTGTATACTGTCAAAGAATAAATTATACATCTTGAATTAGAATCAACAAATTTAACAGAGATAACATATTTTTGAGGCTAAAGTACAATTTATAAGAAAATACTAAAGCTTTAACAAAAACTTCAGGGGAAAATGATAAATGAGTTTGTAATGATAGATTTTTATGTTTAAGTAATTTACTTAAAATAGTGTTAACTATCAATTTTATTCAGATAGATCTTTAAGAGGACATTATAAATAATATTTTCTGAGGTATCTGAATGATTATGAGTGACCCACATTTTATCATCTCTTAAATCTTGAAAAACTGATATAATATAGTTTCTGCCCTGCCAAAAACAATACTATGAATGATAACAACTGACATAATTTCAAAATATGTAGAGAATTAAATTACCAGCCAGTAAATAACATAATTTTTAATGGAGTATAACTCACAAAAGAAAATAAATAGACAAGAAGTAGACATTTGAAGAGATGTTATCTATTACATCATAGCAAACAGGCAAAGGAAAGAATTCCTTGCACACATGTGAGAATGGCTGCTATCCAAACTCTCACCAACACCACATGCAGACAAAGATGTGGCTCCATGAGAACTGACATTGTTTACCACTGGAAGTTCCTGAAGGTCAAGGCACTTTAGGGGACAGTTTGTTGGTGCTTTGGAACACTAAACAGATCTCATTACAGGCTTCAACAACCAATATACATAGGTTGTTTATCCAAAAGAGTTTGAATATACCCACTCACAAGTTATCAGGTGGGTGTTTATAGGAGTTTTCCTTATAATTTCAAAACTCTGTAAGTAGCCATGATGATGCCTTTTAGTGGGTGAAGGACTATATTAAGTCTGGTTATCCAGCCACATGCTGTTAGACTATTAGGAAAAAAAGGAATGGAAGCATCAAGCCCTAAGCAGAACTGGAGGAGACATAAACTCACATCACCAAGTGAAAGAAGTCGATCCAGAGGCCATACATCTTAGTATAACTACATGGCATTCTGAAAATTCCAAAATAATAGAGACAGTAAAAAGACCAATGATCGGGAAGAAAATGAGTGCACTTCGCAGAGAGGACTTTTAGGGAAATGAAAATACTCTGTATCAGATGGTAACTCCATACACATTAGCCATGGAACATTCTATACAAGTGTAAACTACAAACTTTGTGTGACTGTGGTGTGTGAATGACTGCAGCTTCATCAAATGTGACTCTGGGGCCAAGTTGATAAAAGAGAGATTACATGTGGTGAAAGGTAGCTAAATGTTAAACCTCTGTACCTTCCTCTTAAAAGATCTCTGAAACCTAAAACATCCCTGGGGTTGGGGAGGGGAAGGCATTGTGTACCAGAATTCACATCTCACTGTTTCCCATAAAATAAAGTCAAACATCAGTTAAGAATCTTATGAATGGGGCTGGAAGTTGGCTCCTTGGTTAAGAGATGTAGTAGCTCTTCCAAAGGCCTGGCATTTGATTCTCAGCACTCATGGAGGCTTATAGCTTCCTTCAGTCTTGGTTCTACAGGGTCCAACATCTTCTCTCCTCCAAGGACACACTCATGCACCTAAAACAACTTTACATTTAAAATAAAATTAACTTTTAAAAAGACCATTGGTTTCTTTTCTAACCATAATAACAATAAATAAGAAGTTAAAAATAATTAGGGTTAGGATTAGTGGTTATTTTTTAGAGAGTAAGTAGAGTCTGCTAGATGCTAGTCAGGTGTGTACTTTTAAGCTTTACAGTAGTTCTGAATGAGCAGCAGAAAAAGAACTTAAAAACCTACATATCCTATGTTCCCCAATGAGTGCTGATCATGACAATGTCTATACGGGGGGTGCTTTTTATTTTGTTTAATGGTGTTGGGGATAAACTCAGAAGACAACGGTACATTCAAAATAGGAGCTCTGCAATGCAACCACATCCTCACCAAAACTGTGTTTAACTTTGGCTTCTATGTGTGGCTGTGTGTGTGTGTGTGTGTGTGTGTGTGTGCATTTGTTTTCTTGTAATTGTTTTTTGTTTCTTTTTGCTTTCTCAGTATAGCTAGGACAATCCAAGATTTTTGCTATGGAAGTGCCTGGATGATCTAAAGTCATGATTTTAACTTGTTCAAATAGCTCCCCTGTATTTTTTAAGCTGTACTGAAATATAGAAGTAATTCAGTTAAACTTATTTGTTTTATAAAAATATCTTTATAAAATAAGTTGAACACAGGTTTTAAAAGTCAGATAAATCAAAAACATATAGTGGTTATTATGTGTTTACATATGAATAGAAATTGTACTTCTATGAAACAGTTAATCTATCTCTCCTTCTCTCTTCTCTCTTCAAGAAAATATTCTTGAGTTGCTGATGAGTGCACTGCATGCCCAGGAATGTACTGACAATCCATAAAGTGGAAAACTCTGGGGTCTCCCTTAACTCTTTTCTTTAAATAACAACAAGGATGCAAAAAATATTTTCTGTGTTGTAAGAGTTAATAATAATAATTAATAATTTTGCTTTGTGTGTGCGTTCAGTATGATTTATATCTGATATTATAGAGAAATTTTAATCCAGCAACTGGTTGCTCTAGTAAAAGATGGCATCAACAGATATGATCTGATGGGAATGCAGACATGCCACACACCTTTAATAGCTCTGGCTGGAATACAAGCATTCCCTTAGTACAAACATTTAATCCCAAACAATGATGTCTAATTTAAGGTCAGACAAAGTGCTGAATCAGAGAAAGATTTGACAGAATCAGAGATAGGATATGCTCAACTTTCAGACAGGAAAGAGAAGCTATTTAAAGATCATCAAAGGAGAAAGAATTCAAGTCAGTGGTATGCAGTTCAGTTGAGTTCAGTTGAACTCAGCTCAGAGTAGAGCAGTTGCGTCTGGAAAAGTTCAGCTTGTGAAGTTCAGAGGGAGTCTTTCTTTCCAATCAACACATTTCTGTCAGAAGCAAGAGAAGCCAATTGAATCAGTCACTTCGGAGAAGAATCTGAATTAGAACAGCTGAGTTGAACCAGCCAGCCAGAGTTCAGAAAGAGCTGGCAAGAGGGAGTTTATTCAGCAGTCTCAGAGGCTGAAACATTCTAGTTCTAGGTTAGCAGATGAAGTCTGGAATCTAAATCATTCAAGGTCCAGGTTTGCGAAAGTTAGATTGTATTGAGCCTATAAACTTCCAGGCCTAGGTCTAGGGATTAGAAACACTCTGGGCTCAGTCCAAGCCGCATATATTCACACAGCTTGGGTACCACTCTCATGTCATCACTTCAGCTGGGAAAATAAAAGTGACATTTACATTTACATAATATAAATGCATTTTATTATAATAATATTAACAAAATAGATTGTAAAGCAAATGGTCTAAGAACTCCCTAACACACGTATTTATCCTTTAGGGGCAGAAATAAGACAAGAAACAAATTGCAAACATTAGTTGCAAAATATAGTCGACTATCCTAGTATCCTTTGGCAATGGGGTTTTATTGTTTAAATACATCATACACATTGGATTACCTGAACACATTTTATTTTATGTGCATACTTTGTGTTGTAGCCACAAAATGTTGTCTCATTTTATGCAATGGTTACACCTTTTGTAAATTCTTTGTTCACAATTCACATCTACCCTTTACAAACTAAGATTATATAAATATTTTAAAAGATTTCAGTTGATGGAAGAAACACTAACACTATTATGATTTAATGTTATTGTTACAGTTAACAAAGGCAGGAATGAATATCTCAGGTTGCTAAACTGAGGCCCTGTTCTAGATTACCAATCCCATTAGAGTGCCTCTTTAAGTAGAGAAAGACGATCTATCAAGAAATACATGAATGAAGTCTGCCGTCATCTTTGCTCTAAATCTAGTCCCTTAGCCTACCAACTTTGGTAGTCTCTCATCCTGTCACAATAAGGAGGGAAATATGAAAAGAGGACACAGACACATTGCTGAAGATTATCTCATAATAGATGCTCAGGGAGAGGAGCTGGCTCATCTCTATTTAACCCACAGAAGAGACCATCATTTGAGGATTGGTCCAGCAATCATAACATCAATATCTCTTTGCATGTGGATCACCTGTAAAAAGTGACTTAACTTCAGAGACGTATTCCTAGCAAATAAGACACAGGAAAATTGAGCTTCCTTCTGAAAATAGCTTCAAAATTTATCTGTGGTCACTTTTCTGGATTCTATTTCTGGACCGAAATTAGATTTCTTAATTTCCTTCCCTGTAAGAGGGAGAAAACCATGTGTCAAGTTTTATGATGTCATTAACAGCTCCTTTGAGTGCTGACAGAGCAGCAGCATGAATTGTAGTGTCTGCAACAATAAGAACTGACCCTTAGACATTACATATCCCTGTGCAGGGTGTTATCTGCAATTGCAGAGGGTGAAGGAAGAATTGAGAAAAATAAGAAACTTGATAAATCAGCCCGAAGAGCACATCAGCTAATTGAATCAAAGAAGCCTGGGATTTTCTGGACAACGTGGAACAGTCCAATTTCTCACTTCATTTAAAGGAGGCATCTCTGCGAATTAGCCCGAAATATTAATTTTGAATATCACAGTGCTTCTTAAACCGCAGTGTAAATAACACCAAGGATCCAAGAACTCTTCGTTAATTTTCAAGTTGACATTGATTCAGTCAGTACCAATGCAGAGTTAGTAGTCAGCAGCCTTTTCTTAAACTTCCTTAACTCTGAAAACCACACCTGACCATCCACATGATGGTAAGTGCTAAAAGCCTTTGGAAAAGAAAAGGAAGCTACAGATAAAAAAAATTTTAGTAGAACTTTAGAAGAATCAGTGTTCAGCAGAAGTTTGGTATCAAAAAATAACTAACTGAAAAATTGATCTTTAGAAACTTTAGGGCATTGTAAATATTCAGGCAACTCCCCCCTCTGGTCATCTAGGGCTCGGGTGTGGCATTTTCTACTTGTGGAATCCTGTGAAACTAAAAAGATTTCAGATTTCAGAGAAGTTTGAGCTTTTTTTATTTTTAGTTACTCAATCTTATATTAAGTTTCTCACAAACTATATATCTATGAGTTATAATACATACCTGTCACAACAGAATAAATTTATCCTCAAGAATTGCAAGAATGAGCCTTTCTTATTCATGGCCGAATTCTAAGCACTTGCACAAAGATACCCTGCTTTTTGTATGCATAGCTACATAAAAATATTGGACTGATACCAATGTTTTCTTTCAAAGATGTTACTTTTATTTTCAACAGATCTTCTTAATGAATTTCATCTAAGATTTCTGCTGGGATTTCTGAAGTGTGGCTATGCCAGAGGTCTGCCTGTGACCTGTGTGTTTTACACTCTGTTTATAAACAACCTACTGAATTCTCATGTCTGAATTTCTTTTTAAAACTCTTTTTGGCTTTCAAGTACCACAGTCTTTCCTTGCAAACCAAACTCCCAGTTTAATGGAGAGGTTTGCTTATAAACAATTTAAGTTTGGTTGTTCCAAATTTATGCCAGCTGCTTCAGCGGCCTCCCTCATATTCTGGCAATTAACATCTATAGCAGAGAGGGCGGAAAGGCCACCTTGCTCGGTGTCCCCTCCTCTCTCCTCAAGCACTGCCAGACCTCCTGCCTGGCTTCATTTTACTCTAATGAAAAGTACAATTTAAAGAAAAATCTCTCTCATCTTCAGTCTCACTGTGGCTAAAGCTACTCTTTTAAAATACAAAATAGACTTAGACATCAAAGCTTAGAAGTGACTGCAGATTAGGATTTCTGTGTGGCAGTCCTAAGGCTTGGGTTGTTTGCATGGAATGGGAGAAGAAAAACAATCAAACAGTACAATATCAAGGGCAAGAACAAAGACAATGCCAAGTCTGATGACTTGCGTATGCTCAGCCCAGGGTGTGGCACTATTAGAAGGTGTGGCCTTGTTGGAGTAGCTGTGTCACTGTGGATGTGGGTTAAAAAAAAACCCTCATCCCAGCTGCCTGGAAGTTGGTATTCTGCTAGCAGCCTTCAGATGAAGATGGAGAACTCTCAGCTGCTCCTCCACCATGCCTGGCCATGTTTCCCACCTTGATGGTAATGGACTGAACCTCTGAACCTGTAAGCCAGCCCCAATTAAATGTTGTCTTTAAAAGAGTTGCCTTGGTCATGGTGTCTGTTCACAGCAGTACAACCCTAGCTAAGACACCATGCTAAGGGAGGAAAACTCACTCCATCCCCATTATTAAAACTAAGCGGCTCTTTACTACATGCCTGGCAAAAGAATGTATCCCTCACGGAATCTAGAGAAAGGGGAGAATACTTTATTCCTAATACTAGTTTTTTGTTTTTGTTTTTTGTTTGTTTGTATGTTTTTGGGTTTTTTTTTTTTAATTAAAGATGTGGACTGTGGAAATTCCACAGTGCTTAGAAACATTTGCTACCCAAGCCAGAGGACTGAAGTTTGATCCTAGTGACTCATTAAACTCTTACAAGAAGCCGGATGTGGTGGCATGCATATGTAATCACAGCACTCCCCTGGAGAGACAGGAAGTAGAGACAGGAGAATAAGCGGGGAGCTCAAGGGGCAGTCACCCAGGAGAACTCTGCACAGCAGAAGCAAGAGAGACCCTCATTCAACAAGAAGTACAAGAGGAGAATTGGCCCCCAAAACTGATTGTACTACAACCTTCTTCACATGTGCTTGGTGACACACATGTGCCTGAACCCACGTCCACACTCCTTTTAGCATAAACATACCCATAAAATATTTAGAACATACTTATCTTAAAGCTATTTGCTGTGTGTTTGAAAATCATCTACAGCTGTAAGTAATCAGAAATTTAAAAAAAAAAAGGTGCTTTATCCCTTTAGTATTCAATTTCTAGGCTTCTGATCCATCTACTCATGTGTAACAATGTCACAGTATTGCAACTGTTACTTATGGGGGTCAGGAGTTAACATGCCAGCATTTCAGTGTAAAAATGATGCTTTCTGTTTTTGTCTGTTCATTTGTTTTTAGTAATTGTTAGAAAATTCTGATAAGGAAACTGAACTTACTGGACAAACCAAAAACAAGAAGAACAATCATTTAAAGGATACAGAATTTGAAATGCGGACACACATTCTTGGTGTCTTATGTAGCTGCATTTTGACTGTAAAATCAGAATAAACCACAGATGAAAATTCATGCAAGATCCTCCTGAGAGAAATTGGAGAGAATTTCCATGTTTGGCAAATAAAATGTAGGAAACTCTTTTTAGCATAAAACTACTCTATAAAATATTTAGAACATACTTATCTTAAAGCTATTTGCTGTGTGTTTGAAATTCATCTGCAACTGACTCTTCTCTCTGTCTCTGAAAACCATAATATTGATATTGAAAAATAGATCCACAAGTAACTCTGAAATTATGAACACTATTATAGAACAGCTAAACTTGAAGTTTGTTCTCAATCTGTAGAGGATGGATTTATTAGTCAGCTTTAAGTGTCAGTTTAAAAAGTGGAAAGTAATATTTAAAAACAGCATGTTGGTTGTCTCCTTACTGGTCAGTCTATTTTCTACCTTGAACCTAAGGGCAGGGTGAACATCTGGAGGAAAGACCAGGGCAGCAGTGTTGCTCCTCTCACTGGGTGGGGACAGAAGAGGTGCAGAAAGGGAATGGGTGACCCTTTCAAGGATACGCTCCCAGCACCTAACTTCCTGCCCACAGGCCCCATCTCTGCTATGTAGGAGAGGCGACACAGGCTCACTCATGACCAAGCCTTCAACACGTGGCCTTTGTGAGATGCCGAGCAGTAGACAAGTGTTTGAGCATAAGGCTGTGAAGATTTCAGTTGCCCACGGAACAGTCAAGGGAGTAAAGATGAACAGACTCAATGAGTTTGTAAGAAAAGGAGAGAAACACAATTTTATAAAGAGACCCCAGGTCACAGAATAGTTTTGCTATTGTTTTGAAATCAACTTGGTTGATGAGAAGTAGAAAGACATCTTATGGTTCTCTGTGGCTGTTATATGTGTGCTATGAACCCACAGATGTGTACTAGTCCATGCAAGGAAGCACAGAATGCTGGGTAGCCTGGTTCCCTCCCATATTTCCATCTGATAGGGCCTCTCACTGAATCTGAAGCCTGGATATCATGGCAGCAAGTTCTTGGCATTTCTGAGCAGTTTAAAGATAACAGAAGAGCTTGTCGTCTCTGTCTTTCCCCTGCCAACCCATCCCATGCTCTCAACAGGACATGGCTTTTGTTTGTTTGTTTGGTTGGTTTGGTTTGGTTTGGTGTGTCTCTCTGAACTTGACTCTTTCCTTATGGCTTTTCCCCCTCTTTTCTGACTTTACTCAAGTACAGCCAGTCAGCTGTATCTCTGCTGAGGGGATCCTTCACTAGCTGTGCATCTGATTGCTGTCCCACACTAAATCTGCTTTAATTTCATCTTCCTATCTCCCTTTATCTTTTCCTTGTAAGACTCTAAGGTACGAAAAGCTGGCTACTTATATATTGCATACCATTGCAGAAGAAGACATTATGCCCTTAACAGCAAAGTTTGTCTCTCCTGCTTTCTGTTCCAACTCTACTACCTAGCACTGAAGATGGCCTCAAGGCTTGCTTATTGAATTAATAATACATGGACTGAATATCCCTGGGCATATGAGACTGGTGTAAGTCTCTTAAGACTACCGGATAAAAGACAATGATTATAAATACTTACAAGGAGGGTGACATAAGGGATGATAGGCCTTGCTTCTTTTCAGCCCAGCTTCAGAGTTAGTGAGACATTCTGTCTCAACGAATAAAGGGAAGAGTGACTGAACAGGATACAGTATATCTTTCTCTGGCCTTGGGCACACACACACATACACACACACACACACACACACAAATTTACATATATACAAAAGGAGGGAGAATAATAGTATATTCATAATTATATTTCCCCTATACCTTAAACTCTGCTTTCTGTGTTAGGCAGGGTGTGACTGTGCTAAGCATATTTTCAGTATTAAACTTAAGTTAGTTAAAGGTTTAGTAAAAGTAAGATTAACAAGGGAAAGAGAAAATTTCACAAGGTTTTCAAGTTAAAAAAAACATCCAAACAAAATTAACAAAAATATTCTAAGCAGAAAATTAAATTGTAAATCATATAACAAAGCTAATTCAATTGGCTTGGAAAATTAAACTCCATTTTTCATCCATTCGTTTATGGAAGAACATCATAAATTGAGAATTTGGCTTGAAGGTTCAGAAGAACTCTTTACAGAGGGTTGTACTCAAGGGTTGAAGGCGTGGCTATTCATGAAGGCCCAGCTGTTCCTTGACCTGTAACTGGCCAATAGTTTGCTGAGCCAAGGCAGCATGAGGCAAAAATCATCATTCCACAATTATTACTACTGAAGTATAAAAAAAGGAAAGGGAAACCTTTCATTGCAAGCCAGAATAATTTCCCCTTCAATATAATTAACAAATTCAGTAAAGAACCTGATTTATTTTTAGCATGTGACCAATGTAAAGTCCAAAATCCAGAAAGGCAAGATCAAACCATCTGAGTGTTTCCTGTGCTCAGTGATACTATGCCATTATCAACGAACCCGTTACACATCCAAACATGCTAGAAACCCAAGGAAAACAGCTTTTCTTTTCCAAAAGACTGGGCACACGTGACAGAAAAAGCATCATGACAATATGTCTAACATATAGCTTCCTCCTTAAATATCACAAAAGAAATTTGCTAAAGAATTTGGAAGAGCATATTTTTTCTTATGGATTGGAATCTTTATTTTATTATCTTTATTATCTTTATTATTTATTTATTATCTTTATTATTTTATTCTATGTTATTTATTTTCTGTTTATGGTGATGGTGGTGGTTGTGCCCGTGTGCATGTACATGGAACTGTGTATGTATGTATAGCTATGTATGTGTGAAGGTCAAAGGCCAATGTTAATTTTCTTCTTCGAATTCTGTTATTTTTGAAAAGCATTCCGCCACTGAAACCATAGCTCATGCATTCAGCCAGACAGTCTGGTCCATGAGCTTCAGAGGTCTGCTGGCTTCAAACTCCTTCTACTGTCTTGATGCTATGCTTCCCAAGGCTTGGGGCCTCTCCTGGCTTCTACATGGGATCTAAGGATGTACACCTTATGTTTGTGAAATAGATACTCCACTAACTGACAGAACCCTCACCCCAGCTTAAAAGGGCCACCTCTCAGTTCTCCATCATTTTCTCCTTCCAATGGCTTCTCCGTGACTGTTACACTGTGCACAAATAAGTTTCACCTTTCTTCCTTCCTTCCTACTCCATCCTTTTGGATTTCTGCTTTTCCTCCTCCTCCTCACCCTTATGTTCAAGTTCCTCCTTAGCTGGGTGTTCACCCACTGCCCTGCAAGTCCCCAATGAGAGTGCATATTCCCTCTATGCTGAGGACTGAAATAACATTTCCAGTTACCAAGGCTCAGTGACATTTCAGTTTCCAGATGGACGCAGCTCGATCATTGCCAAAGCTGATGCTCCACAGTTGGAAGGACCCGTAGTGACTCCACAATTCCACCTCCCTTTTTTTTTTTAATATTTTTATTTTCTATATTCTTTGTTTACATTCAAAATGATTTCCCCTTTCCCGGATCCCCCCTCCCCATATGTCCCATAAACCTTCTTCTCTCCATCCCTTCTCCAATCACCTCCCTCCTTTTTCTCTGTCCCCACCTCCCCTTCTAAGTCATGCCTGGGCAATGGCGTTTTGAATGGAAAGCAGATTTCTCCGGTTGCTTTTGTTATAAATTCTGACTGAAGTCACTGTCTGGCTTGCCATCTTCCTTGGGGTCCAGACCCCCTCGAAGCTGCTATTTCCTCTGAAAACCCCTACTTCCCAGAATCCCTAGGTCCAACTAAACTATTCTTCACTTTACAGTGGGAAATCCAAAAGTGTAACCAAACATCAAAGGTTGGGAACTGCTTTCCTAACTAGTGACCCCAGAAAGGGAGTTCTCCCTAGCCTTTATTTTTACCAGTACAAGATCTGAGCGTTCGCTCCATGCTCTTACTAAGTCCCATTTCCTTCTCCTTTTTCTTGAATACAAATCTCAGACACAAATAAAAAATTGGCTCTTTTGTCTTAAGTCTCAATATTGTTTATTAAACATAAACAGTTTTCCAGGCAATCCTAGGTTTCAAGTCTATTTTTTGCAACACTGCAATATTCACAATAAAAGTGAGCATTATTGAGCTCGTTAGGTTTTTGTTAGCTTCATACAGTTGAGAGTCATCTTGGAGACGGAACTTGAATTGAGAAAATGCCTCCATCAAATCGGACTTTGGGCAAATCTGTGGAGGAGTTTTCTTAATTAGCAATTGATGAGGGAGGACCTAGCACACTGTGGTCAGCTTTGTCCCTGGGCAGGTAGGCCTGGAAGGCTACAAGAAAGGTAGAGGAATGTGGGCCTGGAGAGCAAGCCAGGGAGCAGCTTCCCTTCTTCATGGCAGAATACAGGAGAGGAGATGACATAAAACTTTTCCTCAATGAGGTTGTATTTGACTATGATGTTTATCACAGCCGTAGTTAGCATACTAGGATAAGTACTATAAAACTTTACTGATGAGAATTTATAATAAACTAAATTAAGAAAAAAGGGAAAACAAAGAAGATCTATGAGGCTGAAACCCTATACAAAGACCTCTAGGTAACAGAGGGAAGCTGGAATGGAACAGTTCATCTTCAGCAGGAAAAAGCACTCCAACTGGTTGTCTAGTACCAAACAGTAAGACCTTAAAATATACACCCAACTAATATCACATGGACTCACCATGTCAGACTTAGGAATATATATGTATATAAATTACATGTATGTATGCAATAGCGATTTTAAAAGAAGTCATTAATTCTCAATGTTTAATGTCAATAAATATGGAACAAAAATTTGATTTCATAATAATTTAGTCATAGTAGAGACTCCAAAATTGAGCTGTCATGACATGAGTTCACTGAAAAATTTCAGTTCACTCACTTAAAAACATGAAGCCTTTTTTCAGGAATTGTCTACATCTAGGTCATATTGGAGTTTAACTCTGGGTAAATAACATTGGTTAAAAAATAGGTTGGCTGTCTGACTATGTTGCCTGCCTCAGGCACCCTTTCCTTCTACTGGAATGCATTGTCTAGCCTCAATAGGAGATGGTGGGTCTAGTCTTACTGCAACCTGATATGCCAAGTCTGGTTGATATCCATGGGAGGCCTCTCCTTCACTGAAGAAAAATGAAGTAGGAGAATAGTGAGTACTGGGAGCAGAAAAGTGAAGGAAAACTGTGGTGAAGGTGTAAAATTAGTTAATTTAAAAGATATTTGGCTCAGGTGGTTGTAGTGGCACACACCTTTAATCTCAGCACTGGGGGACAGAGGCAGGCAGACCTATGTAGTGAGTTCTAGGACAGCCAGGGCTATGGAGGCAAACCTTGTCTCAAAAGAAAAAGAGAAGGTGTCTAATCCCAGAGTTTTCCATCCTCTTTTGGTAATTCATTGTCAATAGAGTGGACTAGACTCATCAGGTTTAGTTTGAAACTTTACTTGGCAGTCTAATGCTCTTTTCTGTCTCTACTTCTGTTCTCATGGCTGCAGGATGGGGGTAGGTTTGGTGTGACTTCTTCCCCTTCCTTCCTCATGGAGCCACTCTCTCCTATACTGATGGGGAAGATCCAGGAACCCCAGAATATTGCCTCTCTGTCAGTGCTTGCAGTTCCCCTAACACCCACCTAACATAGTACTCAGAAACCCAACTCTTCCTTGACAGGATCAGTGTGGAGACATGGTCGCTCTGGACAGCAGCCTACAATCTGCAGTTCCATAAGACTGCCTCTGCATTCCCAGGAACCAACAGATCCACGGGCTGGAGCTCCCGTTAACCATGATTATCAGGTGATAAGATTTAGAATTATCTTGGAAACAAACCACTGGGCATGGTGATGTTGGGTTTTCTAGATTAGGATGAGGAGGGAAGAGACGCTCTACCAGCATTGTGAGGATCACCATGGCATGGAATGAACTTCTGTTCTAAATAAAAAGAAGAAAGAGTTGAGAACCAGCTTCCATCACAGAATTTCTGGTAGTGGCCATAAAGTGACCAACTAGCCACACTCTTTGGCTGCCATGCAGTGTGGACCAGAATAAGCCCTTCCTTTCTTAACTTGCTCCTGTCACACAGGAACAGCAATTACAAAGGCAGCTGGTACAACAAGCAATGTTTGAGCTTCCAAGGCCAAGCCCTGTCACCCCTTGCACAGGATCCCCAAGAGTTAGGTGTGCACAAACAACCTTCTCATGATCACAGTCACTTCTGAAACACACTCTTCCATTTCATCTTTCTTCAGACCAATTCTATGACCAGTGTGTGTGTCTCAGATCCATATCTTGGACTGTTGAGGAAGACGTGCCAATGAGCAGGACTCTAGGACTACAACAGAAGCTTTAACTTTTTGGAAGCCACCCCCCACACACATGCACTCCCCTACCCCCACCCCCAACCACATCCCTGCAAAGTACTTGGCTTGGGTAAAACAAAGAAACTCAGTTTCCAGCAGGATTTGGATGTTTGCGTTAGCCAGCCTTACAAGAATCTAGGACATTTTTGCTTTCACCCGTGAAGGCTGAGGTTCAGAGACTGACAAAAAAGCTTTGTGTTTTTCTTTATCTATCATAACCTATAAAGTTCCCAAGACTTTATGTAAGACAATTTGTAGCCCTTGGCATCTTAGCATTTTTGCAGCGCAGAAAGGCAGTGTTCTGTATGGCTGGCGGGACAATAGGTTCAGAAGCTCAGCAGGCATGCCGTTGTATAATAATGTCAAAGGACCAAACAGCCTTAGCTTCTAACCCTTTGTGTTTACAGTGATGATTTCAGGCAGTTGTGGTACTCGAGTTTTCAATCTCTCTTTTAAAAGTTCACTCTTGAAGTTTGATTCCCGAGGGAGAAAATACACTTCGTACATCTCGTAGAGAGGCGGCATTAGATTTTTTCACTTCCTTCTCCTTGTTTGGTTTAGCTGTTCCACACTCAGAACTGCCTGAGAATGCCTTGGGAGCTTTAGGGAATTTAACTATTGGGTTTCATCTCTGCTTCATGGACAGCATCTGAAAATAATCAAGATACAGAGAGAAGCCTGGAATGGGGGCGGGGAAGCCTTCAGGATTTGATTTAGAGGAACTTTGCTGTAAGCCACATTTCTTTGTTTACATACATTCCTGCTCTGAAGGCCAACTTCCTGTCTTAAAGCTGCATAGAGAATTCGAGTATTCAGAAAACAGCATGGCTCAATCCATCAGAACTCTGGAAGGAGACTTCGAATAATGAATAACTATTACTCTCAACGGACATGTTATAAAACCCAGCACCTCACCCTCCATTCTCTTTGTTCATATGCTTTCAGAGACATGAATCTGTTGCTTCCACATAACAGGAAATCAGAACCTCCTGCTCACAGAGAAAATGGCTAGTATAGACTTTGCTTGGAGACACCAAAAGGATATGGTAGAAATGAAGAAAAGAAACAGGAGCTTCCTTAATGTGATAAAACCAAGAGAAGACACTATGAATGACCAATCACAGAGAGTATAGATCAGCCCCCTGGAGCACAGTGACCAATCACACAGAGTGTAGATCAGTGCAGTGACCAATCACATAGAATGTAGATGGCTACTCTCCACATACCACCCGTGTAGTGCCCTGTCCTTCTGTGAATTATCTTCTATTGATTAGTAATTCCACATCATCCCCTTTTGAAAGTACTGCTCAGTATTTTCAGTCTTACCCCACGTTCATAATTCCTCCACAAATACCAGAGTTGGTCTCCTGAGGTGATACTTGTATTCATCAGAGTCTAAAGATGAGGTTGTAGCCTCCATTTCTAGCCCTCTACTCCCTACAATGTACCTCACAGCATTCAGTTTCAAGTCTCCACGTCTATCTAATTAAGCATAGCTAAAGACAAAACTACCACTCAGAGGTCCCTCTTTTCAAGGTCACTGACATTGTTATTAAGTCAAAAATAAGGGGCTATTTCCAGCATCCTTGTATTCTCTTTCTGTTGTCAGTGGGCCCCTCTGACCACTCTTCTTGAAAGCCCTGATTGGGTGAACATTACTGAACCTGTGGCATTATCTTCAGGGTCACTTCTTTCTCCATCTGAGATTAAATCTTGATGCTTTGCCGTATACCATTACCAAATGCACCTTTTTCTGCATGCATTCTTTGTTTGCTATATAGCCTGGGAAGGCCAAGAAATATTGGTGAATCCCAAAACTATATTTCTATGTTTCTTGTTCAAGTTTTGCATTAATTCAGGGACCAAGTCCTACTAATCCTAACTTTAATTTATGTAATCCACTTGCTTTATGATTTATCACTGTTGTTAATCTTAACAATATGCTAAGACTCCCTATATGTAAGTGACTTCTCTTGCCTGCACAATCAGGGCAGTTAGTTAAATCCCTCTACAGTTCACCTTCCGGCTCAGCAAACTGAGTCTGGAAAGAATAACTTACTACCACAGTTCCACTGGCCATCTTTTAACTCTTAATAAGTGGAATTACTGCCTGATATGTTTTCTCCTCCACATGTATTGTCTTACTTATAATTATTCTGCAAAGCAGTCAAATAGTTCTTCCTATCTAACTCCCTATGACATCGTTTTTGATGCCAGAATTCTGCTTACTTTTATTTTTACAATATATCTTATGACTTAAGGCTCATTCATTCTTGTCAACCCCACAATCCAAGCAGTTGAAGGCAGAAGGGCATTGCAGGGGTCACATCTGAACCTCCCTCAGCTTTGAACCAGCAATTACAATTTCATGTATCCAGCTTCTCAGCAATATAAGTATTTTCTCTGGTGCAAAACTATGCTACGTGTCTCCATATCCATTCAATCTTGTCTATAAGCTGCATTCCAGACACATAGTCAAGTTTAAAATAGGGCTTAATAATTTTCATGGGGAGGGCCATCAAATCATATATTAAGCAGGAAACCAAAAACATAACTGTTCTCTCACTGCATCTGTTTAGCCAACTCTCATCTACATTCTGTCTCTGTCTGACCTCCTTACATTGTGTTCCTGGTGTTTCATTTCACTCTGTCATGCTTCACTGTGCTGTGAGCAATAACCATGGGGAGAAAGTAAATTGATTGTGTTCAGAGGAGATAGAGGAGATGGTGGGGGTAATTAGGTGGGGAGGCAAATCCTTCTACAGAAGCCAAAGTGAGACTTTTTCCGTAGTCATGAAACTTGGAGACGATGTTTCACTTGAAAATATTTGCCTAAGGCAAGAAAAAGATACCAGAATGCAAATTAATTAAACAAATTAATTAAAGCACTTTTTTAGAGGGCTGCAGAATAATTCAGACCTACATGAAAAGATTTCTGAGAATTCTGGAAAATATACAAAACAGCATCATAGTTTATTAAAGGTACTTGATACATGTATATGTAGAGTGTATGTAAATATGCATATACATATAAAATTTTAATCTGAAGTAATGTTTTTGAACTTTAGATTCAGAATGATGCCATGTGTCTCTATCCCTATAGTTATGATCAAGAGAAACCAAACAACTTCAAAGAAACAAGACCAATATTTAAAAATTAGACCAGTTCTCTGTGGCTTTGAAACATTGATTTCTTTCTTGTTAGTAAAGTTGACATAAAATGCTTAAGGAAACTACACCATATAAATAATATTTAAAAATAATTCTAGGATTTTCAGTCTAATTAACATAATTTGGTCTATGTTAGTATTAAAAAGTATTATAACAAAATAACTGACCCCCTCATTAGAATTAATTGAATGCATTCAATTTAAACTGTTACTTGAAGACCATTCTTAACATATTATCACTTCTAATGGGATAGTTAATTATATACCTTCATTTTCCCAGGACTGATATGGACTAATTATATTGAAATTCTACATTACAATGTTTTGTGTTGATATGAATTATTTAATCTAAACCTTCTCATCACTTACCAATATCTCCACAAATATCATTTAATAGACTTATTGCATGCTTGCAATCACAGATACATATGAAAGGATATTTTCACTCCATTTATAAAACACAAACTGAACATCATTGGCTTCTTTGCTTGCAAATGTTATTTGAACAGAAGGCTGCGTCTCACAACTGAGCACATGAGTTGGGGCTGAGGACAGGTAACGGAAGCCCCAGGGCCCAAGAAACTTGCCATGAGTGATAACTCCACATCAGCTCCTCCAAGGAGAGGCAGCGACTCTCAGCAAAACTGCTTCACAGGCTTCTCTGAGGAATGCAGGTAAGTGGTCCCTCAGGTAAGCAGGACTCAGACAATAAAACTTTACAGATTGCGAGCTGCACCTTAATGGTGTTTAAATGTGAGCAGGAAGTTGATGCAGCTCTCTGTGGTGAGATGAAGTTTAGAGTATTAAGCAAACATGTGCTTTATTTCGGTACCCTAGAAACTGCAGAGTGTATGCCAATGGAGTGTTAATATTTGATCATCTTTAATATTTCAGAAGACTTAATTTTAAACAATCAAGATGCACATGAAAAATACAATCTTCCCGAGGCTTCACTATGTTTGTATTTTAACTGGCCTAGTGTTGGGTCAGAAGGAAAGAAATTGTCATGTATAAATACAAAGACTGTCTTCACATGGAAATGATTCATCTTGATATGACACAAATAGCAAGATGAATCTCTTGCTTTGGTTTTTTTTTTTTTTTTTTTTTTTTTTTTTACTACATGTTAGAGTGTTTTTATCTACATATAGTTTTTGTTATTTTGGTTTTTGATAATTTCATATGTGGTATATGTTTTTTATCATATTTATCTCCATTTTCTTGTCTCCCTCCATTTCCTGATGAGCCCTCTGCCCTCTGTGAGTTTAACTAGGGGTTCTTGCATTAGCAAAGGCGGGCCCTTATTTGCTAGAGGATAGATAATTATGAGTAATGGCTGCACCACTAAAAGAAGTGTCTCCTCTGCCCCCTACATATCTTTATTTCATTTAGACTATAAGTTCGCTGATGTCCGTGCTTCAGTTTATTATAACATATAATCAGTTGAGTGTGTTAATTTAATGTTCTTTTAACATCATTTTAAAGGGAAAAGGGTGGGTCTGGGTAGATGTTTCAGTTAGAAATGCCATCTAAGCATAAGAACCTGAATCTGATGCCTAGCACTCATATGAAAAAAATAAAAGCCATAATCCCAGGACACGGTAGGAAGAGATGGAAGATGCCTGTAGTTGCTGGCCAACAAATCTAGCTGAATTAGCAACCTTCTGTTTCTGTGAGAAACCCAGTCTTAAAAATAAGACAGATTGAGAAGGGAGATAGATATTCTGTCAACCTCTGGCCACCACATGCTTGCAAACAAACACACATTTGTACACACACACATCCACATGAAGATGAAATATAATTGAATAATCTGTGAGCATTCAAGACAACCACAACACATACCAAGGGCATGATTGTTTTGCAGGCACAAAAAATCAGACCTAAGATTCCTCAAGAGACATTCTCATATTCTCAGACCCGTGGAGTAACTGGACTAAAAATGCTTTTCCAGCGCTCATGAGACCCAGGGTTTTATCCCTAATCATTAAGGGCAAGACCATCTTATGAAACAAAAGAAACCAAAGGAGACAAAGCCATATTATAGTGCACATAAAATTGAACACGTAATTATAAAAATATTTGTACATTAAATTTAAAGTATTAGTAGGTATTAATAGTAATTGTCCCACATCTACCCTGATGCTCTTTGTTAAATAGATAAGGAAGACAACAAATGAGTAATACCATAGGATGGGCAGTGAGATGGCACTTGATGTAAAGGTGTAGCCAAGCCTGAACTCCTAAGTTCCAACCCCAGAATCCACACCAAGGTAGGAGGACAGAACAGACCCACAACTGATTTCAACACACACATACACACACACACACACACACACACACACACACTCACACACATACACACAAACTTTAGGAAAAACATATGGTTATAAAATATCATTACTATGTCCTGAGTACAAAATACTAAAGGGTCAAGACATTTTTATCATACATTTGTGTACTTTCCCTTGTCTGAGTCCCATTGTGACAAATATAAGAGTTTGTAAAATGACTATCTGGGGAAAGAGCTGGAATGTATCCACTGTGTACACAGAAATTCACAGAGCACAGCTGGCTTTACAGCCTGCCTATGATTGTGTTAGCTTAAGGCTTTTCCCAGTGGAGCTTAGCACCACGACCTGGGTGTCTGCTTCCTTTCCCACAGAGCATCAAACAGCTCATCATTGCACACAACTCCTTCTTGGGACTGCATCTTGGAAATTCCAAAACTTTCCAGTTGTACAACTAATGTAAACACTAAACCATACAGGATTCCTTGGTGTAAGCACACACTCTGGACTACTTCTTAATATAGAAGAGCCAGGGTTCTCCTTTGGTTACATTGTCTCCTTTGCTTATTTTTCTTTGGACCACCCTAGATCTTAGTGTGGATAGCTCTAAAATATTTACATGAGCATATAAATGAAAATTACAACTTATTTCTTTTATAAATCAATGACTGTTAACATGGCCTTTTCTGCTGTGCCTTTTTGCTTTTCTTATTTAATTGCAACCAATAACTTTTATGTTAAAGTGGAATGTTTTGCCCTTCAGGCATATAGCACCCAATGTGAGAGTGTTTCTATAAAAATAAGTTCTCTTATGCCACGCATGTGTCTATTTTATTTCTATTTTTATTTTTTGCTACTGCTGAGGCTCCCAAGCAACACACAATAGTTGTTAAGGAGTGGTCCTGTATGAAGCTGGAGAATCAGCACTGTGCTTAGGAGTTCTTACTGTCCCTTGAAAGGGCTAGAGTTTGGTTCCCAGCACCCAAATCAGGAAGCTCACCATCATCCTTAGATCCAGCTCCCAGGGCATCACACATGTTTTGACCACATGAGCACCTGCACACATATGTCCAAACCTATACACAGATACTAGCATGCATGCAATAAAAAACAAAATCTATTTTTAAAAACATATGTATCATGTATATGAGTTCCACCAGTGCACGTGCTAGCCAAGAAAACCTGGTGACAGGACGCCAGAACCTGTGTTCAGGGAACTATAATCTCAGGATCCTTATTGTAAAGGTGAGGTGAACCTGTAGCCATTCCTTAGAAGCCTCTGGGCTTGTCAACCTACGGTTCATAGTGCAGCAGCAGACATACATGAGAACCTGCTGCAACAATGCAGAAGGCAAGAACCAGTTACCCAAATTTATTCTCTGATTTACGCATATACACAGTGGCATGCACATGTCCACATTCACACACACACACACACACACACACACACATTATAGAAATAGGGTTATTAGGTATGTTAAATAAATGGTGAGCCTCCTGTAGTGCAGGTTGGCCTTCACTCACCATACAGATGAAGATGACCTTGAACATACAACCTATCTGCCTCCACCTCATCGTGCTTCAATAACAGATATATGCCACCATGCCAAGTGCTGAGATCACAGAAACATACACTGTGTCCAGGTTTATTAAGTGCTAGAGATTGCTATCAGCACCTTGTGAAAGCCAGACTAGAACTTCTAAGCTACAGCTACATTCCTAGCTTCAATGAATAATCTTCATATTGAAGTTTACTTACTTTCTGAAAAATTATGTTTTTTACACATTAAATAAACATATATAAATGGAGTATAGAGGATGTGGCAAAATATAAGTAGATTTTAAAAATTATATGTCCAATTTTGGAATATAGATGTTTTCCTTTTGTATGTGGAAAGGTCACTGCTTTGGGAAAGTAGCCCTTTAAATCACCATAGTTAGAAATGTTATAGAAATCATTTAGATGACAAGTTTGTTTCTATATAGCACTTTTGAAGACCAAGAAACAGTTCCCTCATTTAAAGATAATGTAGTGGAATCCAGAATTAAGATCTAAATAAAATGTGTTGGATTGAAATGGCAAATATCATTCTAAGGATAGACTATCTCCTATGCCAGAAGTTATTACAGTGTTTTTGGAAATAGTCAATAAATAACATTAAACTCAGGCTCCAGTGCAAGGAAACTGCAGGGCTGTTGAAAGCCACCAGCTCTCTGTATTCACAGAAACAATAGCAAGGCATAACCAAGCAGAATGTTTAGCTACAGATGCTGATGCCTTAACCTTAGACTTACTGCAACTCTTTTAAGGGTTTTATTGAGTCAGATGTGAAGACAGAGGGTGAACAAAGAAAACTTTTCAATGGAATTTTACTTTTACTTTTTACTTTTATTGGTCTCTCCAAAGTCATCATCTTAAAAGTAAAAATGTAAATATAAATAGAAAAAAAATCTGGTCTGTTAGTAAAAATCATATCTCTTTCTTTCTTATGTCAAATGGATTCATAAGCATAAAACACCTTATTTTATGACAAGTGAAATATTTTTGACTGTCACTATTTTGTTTAAATGAAAAAAAGGCAACATTTTAAATTTCCTATCTGTTATAAACTAGGATCTTTCTTTCATTGTTGGTTCTAGGTACAAATAACAGACCCTCATTTGGGTTGACCTTTGCAAGGAAAACTCAGTAATTCGATTTTTATTTTTAAAGCTATCACAGGTGTTTTAGTTTCCCCTCTTCAGGCTCACGATGCTTAGTTCTCTCTAAATTCTGGTAGAGAGGCACATATTTTTTTTTTCATTTTTCAGACCAAAACTGGGTAGACATACAATTGGAGAAGAAGGTTGCCTTCTGTGGTGGTTTGAATATGCTTGGCCCAGCAAGTGGCATTATTTGGAGGTATGGCTTCGTAGTTGTGTACCACTGTGGGCATGGGTTTTAAGACCTGCTTCCTAACTATGTGGGGGCAGAGGCTTTCAGATGAAGATATAGAGCTCTCAACTCCATGTCTGCCTGGATGCAGCCATGCTCCCACCTTGATGATAATGGATTGAACCTCTGAATCTGTCAGCCAATCCCAGTTAAATGTTGTCCTTATAAGAGTTGCTATGTTCATAGCAGCCCTATTTATAATTGCCAGATGCTGGAAAGAACCCAGGTATCCCTCAACAGAAGAGTGGATGCAAAAAATGTGGTATATCTACACAATGGAGTACTATTCAGCCATTAGAAACAATGAATTCATGAAATTCTTAGGCAAATGGATGGAGCTAGAGAACATCATACTAAGTGAGGTAACCCAGACTCAAAAGGTGAATCATGGTATCCACTCACTAATAAGTGGATATTAACCTAGAAAACTGGAATACCCAAAACATAATCCACACATCAAATGAGGTACAAGAAGAAAGGAGGAGTGGCCCCTGGTTCTGGAAAGACTCAGTGCTCAAGGGTCTTCCCCAGTTTCTTTTCTATTAGCTTCAGAGTGTCTGGCTTTATGTGGAGGTCCTTGATCCATTTGGAGTTGAGCTTAGTACAAGGAGACAAGGATGGATCAATTCGCATTCTTCTGCATGCTGACCTCCAGTTGAACCAGCACCATTTGTTGAAAAGGCTATCTTTTTTCCATTGGATGTTTTCAGCCTCTTTGTCGAGGATCAAGTGGCCATAGGTGTGTGGGTTCATTTCTGGATCCTCAATCCTGGAAAGACTCAGTGAAGCAGTATTTGGCAAAACCAGAACGAGGAAGTGGGAAGGGGTGGGTGGGAGGACAGGGGAAGAGAAGGGGGCTTACGGAACTTTCTGGGAGTGGGGGGCTAGAAAAGGGGAAATCATTTGAAATGTAAATAAATTATATCGAATAAAAAAAATTAAAAAAAAAAAGAGTTGCTTTGGTCATGGTGTCTGTTCACAGCAGTAATACCTTTAAGATACCCTCCAAAAAAATCTTTTTGGTTTTTCTCTCTAATTCTCCTAAAAGCCAATTTGCTCTCCAAAGAAGAAAATATTCTCTTTCCTTTATATGTGGAAACATTTTATTTAAAAGGAGGACAACATTAAAATATCATGAGCACCATAGTGAAAAGCATGTTAAGTTATTAGATATCAACAACTACAAGTATTATTTCTTTGCTCTTACTAAATGAGCCATCTCCACACATGGTTATCACACAGTTGTTGAATATAATTTAAAAACAAAAATAAAAACAAACAAGCAAACAACAACAACAACAACAACAACAACAACAAAAAACCCTGCTACTGCCTTCCCAGGAGCTCAGCCTGCGCTCCAAGCTTAGCTCCAAGATTGGACGCAGCCTACTCCCAACCCAGGAAAGCTGGTTCGCACTCTACCAGTTCCCTTTTGGTTTTTCTTTTGTTCCTCCTGGCTAGCTTCTCCAAGGTTCCAGCTACTACCCTGACTTTGCCACGCTTCAGACAGCTTTATTATTTTAGAACTTATCATACATAGAACTTAGCATAGATTCATCACTGGGTGATGAATCTCTTGCTTTACTCTTATCAGCAACCTGCTGGTGGTGGAGGCCAGGAGCTTACATGGTTGTTGCGTCCTTCTCATTGGAAAGCCTGGCTCAAAGAAAGTCCTCTTTTGTTCCTCTTCTCTCTTCCTCTTAAGACCCAGAAGTCCCACCTTTACCCTTCTCCCAGCAATTGGCTTCTGCCTTATTTATTGACCAAACCAAGAACCGATTAGGGAACCAGACTTTAGTATCAGCTCCTCCCCCTACATACAGTTTACACTTGTTTCAAGAAAAACATATGGAATGGCGTCTGAGTGAGGCTGAATTGCTGGCTCCACTACTCCCCAGCTAGGTAGACGCGATTTGTCTTTTGAATCTGTTTGAGCCTCAATTTCCTAGATTATAAATGGAGACAATTAATGCCTACCTTATTGTATTAGTTCAAGTAATGCCCAAATGATATATGTAAAGTCATTTAGAGTGTACCTGGCATGTCATTAGTGCTAGATAAATTGTAAAAAAGAAAAGTCGGCATTATAATATGCTCTTTGTAATTGCCTCACAGTGTAGCAATCAGCTTAAATCATATCATAGTTTTCTCAATACCAGCCACTAGGTAGCAACACCCTTAAATTATCTAATAGGTTCCAGAGGTCAGAAGCCACACATGATGCTATATCATCTTACCTCACTGCCTCAGTTTTGAACTACTTTCAAATTTCTGTATCTCTCTAATATTCCCTTTATTCTTATATCCCACCAAGCTTGCTTCAACATTAGGGAATTTCTCCCTGGCCTTATTTTCCAGAATTCTATTCTGCAAAATCTATGTTTGATGAAATTTTGATGGTTATATTCCAGAAAAATTTAAATACTTTTATTGTTTTTGTGGTGTTTCCAACTGGTTAAGGCTTCTTGCACTTTTTCTTATTTTTGTTGACTGGTTTGCTGTTAATCTTCACAGTAGGAAAGTGACAATTTTCTGTTCTATTCAGTATCATGTTTAAGTGCTTTGTATACAGTTTGACATATAGTAAATGTTCAAATAGTGTCTATACAATGAAATAAATGGTATGCATTCCTGCCTTGGTGAGTCATTCTGCTGTGGGTTCCCCAGTAAAAAAGCTGTGAATGTTCTTGTATCTGGTAACACTGGAGGAAGTTTCCAAGGTTCACTGACATGGGAGGTTCTTCTTCAGTACTCCCAACCTTCCATTCTTCTAATCATACTGATCTTTGTAACCTCTGCTGTGGAGAAGAAAGGAAAAAAAACAATGACATGGAAGCATGATAGACATTTTGCATTAGCATTGATTTGTGTCCAGCTGTCTTGTGAGATAGGAAATAATCATCACATCTGTAACTGGCATACAGTGTTGGGCTGGACATAAAAACATCCATCTGAATGAGCCTCACAGACAGTAATTATGAAGTGAATGTGGTGTTCAAGGAGTTCAAAGACTTCCAGAATCTAAGATGGACTTGAATATCAAAAGTACCCCAAAGCACCTAAGATCTAGCTCTGAATTTTTGGTATTAGGCCCTAGAAAAATAAATGTTGGCTGCTAGAAGTTACAGGAGAGTGTAATACCAAGGGAGAAATTGGGTTAGAACATCTTCCAATGTCCCAAAGAAAGGAAGGTCTAAAATAACAAAGCTCCCACAAAGATGGAAGGATATCAAAGATACACAGGCATCAAAGGAAAGAAGCCCCTAAGCCCAAAGAATAAATGGAAAAACAAAAAAACCCAATTAAATATAATATGAATAATTATAAATTTACACTAATAGAAAGAAATAACTGAGTGCAAACAAATGAGGGCAATAAGTAAAATTGCCTTGTAGAATTCTTAATTCTTATAGACACTCTCACCTCGCAGAGCTGAACCAGAAATCCCAGTTAAATGTTGGGCTTTCATGGTGACGGCCTTCTAACATATACAGTGTAGCATAGGAGAGAGAATATTTGTGATGAGGAAGTAAGACAGTAATGATGTAGATGACCACAAACCATGAGGCATTAAAATGCAGTTTTTGGTATCATCTAATAAATGAGAGGCTTTAACTTTGTGGATTTGTCACTTCTAAGCTGATTCATCCAAAAAGAGCCCATAGAGATCAGGTGACTAAATATATGCTGGTATCTTGATTATCTTGAAGCAGATTACCCTACAAGTAAACTAGGTAAATCCCGAAATATGAACATTAATAGTGTATCAATGTTGATTCATTGGTTATAGGTGGAACATACTAATATAAATAGTTAATAAGAGAAACTGAGTTTAACATATACAGACCTCTTCATGATACTTACATTTTTGTGAATATAAAATTATTATGAACTTAAAAGTCAATTGGAAGAAAAAGAGGAAGAAGAGGAATAAGTGAAGGAAGAGGAGATGGAGAGAGAGAAAAAGGAAGAGGAAACGGGGCAGAAGGAGGAAGAAGAGGAGGAGGAGATACAGGAGGAGGAGGAAGAAGAGGAAGAGGAGGAGGAGGAAGAGGAGGAAGAGGACTCCTCCCCCTCTTCTCCCATATTCTAAGTCCTCCAGGACAGCAGCCAATGTTTGAGATCATAGGCAACTGATAAGTGTCCGCTAAGAATTCAGATACAATTGAGAAACATTTGCTTAATACTCATCAGAGTTGAATAAACAAAGTCATTCAGTGTTTCAGTTGTCTATCAATGTTTGATATATAAACTATGGAATTAAAAAGAAAAATACTTTTTTAGTTGATTCTATTTTACTAGGTTAGAAATTACTCTTTAGGTTTTATTAAGTGAGATTAAGTGAGAGAATCATAAACAAAACAGAGGCAAAAGTTATTGGTTGCAAACAAGGAGAGGCACTAATCCTTGGGTATTCATTTCATTTGAACTAAAATTAAAACAACACTATAATAGCAGTTTTATGTGAGATTTTCCATAATAAATCAAAAGATTTTCTTAGGAGACATTATCTCATTCTTTCCAATATATTGTGTAGATTAATGGGGAAAACTAAACACATCTTTTCTCTATTAACATAGTTATTTGAAAATCAGGCTGGAACCAACATTATTTAATTTAGTCATTGTGAAGCCTGACTAGCTGACTTCCTTTGGGATACATTACTATTTTTAGCTTAGGGCAGATATTTATATAAAATCCCCCAAGGAAAACATCTACTCTGGTTTCTGGTCCCAGAATCCTGGTTAAAAACCAAACTCTGAACTAAAAACAAACAGCATGAACTAATGTGATACATGGTTGTGTATAAAATAATGACATTTGCCAAAGTAAGTAAACCACCAAAAATGGTGTTACTGCTCTAGTAAGACTCAACAAAAGTTACACTATCTTACATCACTGGTGATCATGTTGACTGATTGTATTTAAAAGACACAAAAAGGTTTTTTCTTTTAACTATAAGAAATACTAGAGGATAAGTAATACAATATCAATAATAAGAATAAAAGCAGTGTATATATGTGAATATATATCTGATATATGTATATATACACACATATATGCACTCTCAATGAATATAAAACAATACAGTTTACATAAAAATATAGTATATAAAAATAAGAATTGTCATATTGATTAGCTTAGTACTAAACCTGAAACTATTGCCTAAAGTCAACCAATAACATGGTATTGATGTCTGTTTGCATTATTGATGCTATTTGGCAGCAGAGTCAGCTTGTTTTGAGTTAAAATCAACTACAGTTTGGTTGTATCATTTTCCATTGAGAGAAACCAAACGCAATGCTTGCTGAGTGCTCTACCACTGATGCAAATCCCCATTCCCCAAGCATGCCATTCTAACAGCATTATTAAGCCATTACAAGAGTGGTATTTAATGAGTACATATGATTAAAATAGGCCCACTCTTCCAGGCTTATGCCATTGACTAAAATTTGTGGAATTGAAGCAGTTGAATTGGACAAGGAAAACAGTTACAGAAAAATGTAGGGCTAGCAAAATGTCCCAGTGGGTAAAGTGACAGTTGCATAAACCAAGGGCCAAAGTTTAGATTGCTACCACCCATGTAAAATATAAACTCTGGTATGACTGCACATATCTGTAATCCCAGCACTGAAAGTAGAGACCAGAGAATCCCTGGGGCATTCTGAATAGCCAGGCTAGGCAATCTACAAGTGTTAGCTTCAGTGAGAGACCCTGTAGAGAGTGACACAGGGAAGGTATCTAAATTGATTTGGTAGAATTCCGCATGTCATTAATAACACACACACACACACACACACACACACACACATGCCCTATGCACTGAGACATTCTTTTGGCTATTTTTGAAAAGCATATTGATCTTCCCTGTTTTTCTTGTAATGAGTATTACAAATTCATTGTTAGTGGCACTGATGCACATGCTGTTAAGGCTACCAATCAAGATTCCTGTGGTAGCTCAAATTTTGATTGTCCTGATTTTTATTTCTGGTATTATATATTTGTCTGTTAGGATTACCAGAGGCTTCACTTCAGAACACACCATATTCATCAAAATGAGTAGACACTCAAGTGCCTCATCTAAAATAGTCCAGTTATTTGCATATGATACCTCACTCAGCCTCTTTTACATTTTGAATTATTTATAGATTACATATACAATCCAACACAATGTAAATGATATGCAAATAGTTGCATTGTTCGGAGTATAAAGAGAGGAAGTGAATGTTGGCATGTGTTCAGCACAAATAAAAAAAATTAAGCTAGATTTGGTAAAATGCAGAGAAACAGAAACTGTATTAGGAGCAATACAATACTCCAATTGTGGCCAACGGAGTTTATGTATTTATGGAACTCAATGTGCTAATAAATATTTGAAGTTTGAGAGATTATCTAGAACTGTGATGGAACTAACAATACCACATGTGTGTTTATAAGTAGGAAGTATTCATTAACAGTCATCATAAGGAAGTAATATTTCATGTTACAGATTTTCTGTTTTCTCCTCCAGTTCTACTTTCAGTTGCGTCACACTGAGATTTAAAATAAAAGTGCAAGAGGAAAGTGGAAGTGTCAAGGCAGATGCGGACAAAAAGATGTGGAAATAAGAATGCAAAGAATTCACCTATTATTGCTGTATTAAAAAAGCAAAGAAGACTATGAGGCAAAAGTCACAGTTCTAGACGTTGACGTGAAGCCAGGCAGCACAGAGCTGAATTTTTCATTAACAGCATAGAGCAGGAAATGGCTTCTCACACTGAGCTTCCAAAAGTCCAACCTTGTTTATTTTCACCTTCAGGGTTAAACAGGGATGTGGATCCCCATGTCCTACAGATCCTAGGAAATAGTGAGTCCAGTTGCTTCAAGTTATTAAGTTAGCAGCAATTTATTATAGCCGTTTTAGCAAGTGAATGCATCCACAGACCAGTTTTGTGCACGGTATAGCCTTGAGAAAAGAATCCTAAAACAGAACAAGGGAGATGGCTCGGTTGGCAGAGTACTTACTGAACAAGTGTGAAGATCTGAGTTTAGAATCCCAGCACACAGGTTTTATAAACCATGGCACAGTAGCAACACAATCTTGTGATCCTAGAACTAAAAAGGCAGAACAGGAGGGTCTTCTAGCCAAAAAGATGAACTACAGGTTCCTTGATACACACTTTTTCAGAAAATATGAAGAAGCAATTGACAAAGACGTCAACAACATCTGGCCTCATTACAAAGGCACATATATGTGAATACCGATACCATGGCTCGTGCACCAGCATGAGTATATGCACACATGCAATGATAAAAGCACATTTACATATGAGTTATAAAGATACAAAATACTTACTCTCATCCAGACAGTTAAATTCAACTGGATTAAGTAAAAAGGACTAAGATACCTTATTTCCCTGACCAGAATCATCTTGGACAGCTGGGCATTAGATCCTCACTTTAATACTTTATGCATCTTTCACAAAGATGTGGTGGTAAAGCCAGCCTGTGAAAACTAGCACACTGTTCATTCTTAATATTTTGTTCTAAGCTGACCTTGATTGCTACTGGTATGATCCACTTCATACTAGTTTCTCCATTTAGTATGCATTGAGAGAAATAAGAAAGAAGAGTGGGGGGAGAGGAAGGACAGCAAGAGGAAAAAGAAGCAAGGGTGAAGCAAAAGAAATTGCAGTATGCAAATGAGAACTCAAGAGAGCACAGGGGTATTTCCTTCTGTTAGCTACCGGCTCCAGGTAAAAGAGATTATCTACTTTCCATTTATAAATTAACGATCTCTAAAGAACAGACATTGAACAGACTGTGTTCGCACTTTTCCATCTAAATAGTGTTTCCCTAGAGCAAAGAAGGCCAGTCTCAGAATAACTGGTATAGAATCCAATCTGTGGCCCACTGTCTGACTTCCCTTCGAAGGACTTGATCATGGGCTCATATATAGTGGAAAAGGCAAATATCAAGTTTGCTCAGATTCAAACCAGCCAGAGTACCTTTAATTATGGTCTTACATTTAATTGGAAGCATAATTACCCCATCTCCATTTCTTCTTAGAACTTCATTATCACAACTAGCTGTGGGCTTCAGGGCAATGGAAAAGATTCCCCAAAACCTAAAATCCTAGGTTGTATCCAAGGACATTTTCTTGTATTAAAATGAGGCAATTTATTCTGACATTGGCTCAGAAGCAAGTTAATTCCAATTAATGGATTTTTTTCCATTATGGGGGAACTCTCCACCCCCTTAAAAGCATCCCTAGTGTGGCTTTCTATTAGACCTGGACTGAAGACAGGAATTTTTCAAAATAAGATTCTTTTCCCCCCAATGGATAAATGTGAAATACAGCCATTGATTTTGAGATCAAGTTTGAAAAACACAGTTCTTTTGGAGCTTAAAAATATCAATGCAACTTTCCTGCACTGAGGTTATTAATAAACAATATTATTCTCAAAGTCTATTCAGATTTTCTGCTTTTCCACTCCTGCTCATTCTATCTGCTCTAAGAAGAGTAGATATAGTTTCACATGTACCGCAAGAAAATCTTTCCTCCAACATGTATCCTACAGAAAATTGTATGAACTGATGTGCAAAGGAGAATGTTACATTGTAGGGTCAGGTGCATATTATTGGAAGACCAGAGCTCTAACCCAGGAAAATGCTCATTTCTGCACAAAGGTATCACTCATGTTGCTTTGTAAGGTGGAACATAGATTGTTACGATTAACTCTGAGAATTCTAGAAGAAAACCTGAATATCTAATAGATACTAACTCCACCTTGCTTATCATGAGTGAAGAATTTATTGACATGAAAAAATGGCCTAGTCTAAATGCAAGTGAATGACTTGGATAGATCTAAAATGTTCACCATGGAAGATGGATGAAATATGCATTCCTTCCAGATTCTAAAGAAGAAAGTGGAATGTATCATAATCTAAATTTCTGCCCTGTAGGGTGTGTGTGTGTGTGTGTGTGTGTGTGTGTGTGTGTGTGTGTGTGTTTGGTGATATTTACACATGTGAGGGAGTAACAATATGCACCAGGCTATGTTATATATATACATGTGTGCAGGTGACATAGGAGGGTATTGTCTTTTTCAGTTCTCTCTGTCTTATTCTCTCAAGACAATTTTACTGAAATCAGAGACTGCTGTTTCTAATTGGCTACAAGCAAGCCTTAGCAATTTCCCTGTCTCCTCTGCCTACTGCCAGTCCCATCTGGTCAGTGCTAAATCACAGGTGTGCACAGGGTCATGACTGACTTTTTTTGACATATGTGTTGGAAATAGAACTCAGTTTCTCACACTTGTGCAAGAAGTGTGCTTTCCCACTGAGCTATCTGCCCAGTTGTGTGTGCTTTTCGTTATTGTTCATTTTAAAATTAATTCCAGAGGTTTACAAACACACATTTATGGAATTTATTCCCTCAAAAGATTTATATGGAATACTAAAGTATGCTTTAATATGGCTACCTTTCCTTTCCTAACATGAGCATTTTACCTCAATATTTTCATCCATCAATGTTGTAAAAATTCTACTTTAAGAATATCCTAATGTTTCCTAAGATACATGTACAAAGGGTTCATTTAGACTCTTGTGCACAGAGCACATGATTCAAGTATCATTTGTGTAAAGGTGCTTTTAAAATGAATTCTCTATTTAGCTGAAAATAATAAAGTCTCACCAATATTCAGCAAACTGTTAACTTCTTGATCATTAATGACATTTATCTTTGTTTTCATAAACATAATTTAAACATGAACACTATTAAATTCCATAATAATTCCTATATCTATAAACATAAAAGATTACAGGGCGCCATCTTTTATTTCATTGGTGAATGTTTTCACTGGCTCAGTCTTAATAGGATGAGAGTGATGCAAAGAAAGTAATGAGCCTAAAACTATAAAGATTGGGCAGCTTAATACTTTTAACTCCGATATTGTCTGTTATGGAAGATAATACATATAAGGATTTTTAAAGACTGCCTGCAGGAATACCCTCTGTGCCCCAATATGATATGATTATGGCCCAGAAAGGCAGAGAGAAGTTGAGGTTGTCTTAGAGGTTCTGTCTTTATCACTCTATGAAGACAACTGTGCTTAACATTCAAAAGGAGAAACAGATTCAAAAGATATTTTTCTCCCATGAGACCAACACTAATAATTGTAGCTATTCTGAAGGTTTAGGACATAAAGAATTTAAGTCTTCATATGAAACATATGGCAAATGGGACTGGTTAGACAGCTAGTGAAAAGACACTTGTTAGTCAATAACTGAAAGTCGATTTTCAGTACCCACACAGTAGAAGAAGAGAGTAGACTCCTTCAAATAATCCTTTGACCTGCACACAACACATTGTCAGACACACACACACACACACACACACACACACACACACGCACGCACGCGCACACACATACACACACACACACACACACACACACACATCCCAATGCAAGAAACAAGCGTAATTTAAGCAATCAAAAGTATATATAGAAGTGCATAGGGACTTCTGACATGCAGATACTGAGTGCCCTGTTACAATGCTTATTGATCATGTAGAGAGACTTTTAAGCATGAGCAGATTTGAAAACAGCAGAAACAAATGTGTGAGCCACTCCATCATCAATATTTGACTTCTGAATAGAAAAACCATTAATTAATGTATGACAGATATTTACAATTTTTTCAAGCAAAGCACTGTTATTTATTTGTATTTTGATTTATTACTTGAAACCATCTTCCCAGAAGAATATTAAATATTTTTCTTGACATATAAGTTGAAGCATCTATTGCCAAAACATACAAATATGAAATATTATGTGATTTTCTGCAGACTCGAACTATATTTTTTAACGGTGAATTTTAAATAGATCATTAGTGTTTTCAAGTCTGCTGCGTGATGAAAGGTTCACAGGATGATTGAAGGTTCTTTCAGCTTTCTGGTTTTGTAGATCATAACATCATGCAGGAGGAATTCTGGTTAAGTTTTAGATTTAAGAAGGCTGGAAGTTTAAAGAGGTGAAGGTGGTTAATTTGCAGTATGAAATCTCTATTGGGCCAGATTGTCCATTAGCTATGAAAGCTACATAAATATGCAATGAAAAGGGCAATATTCAGAAAATAATGGTAGCCTGTGACTGGCATCATGTCTGCGTCTTTCAAATGAATCAGCACCATGATGAATGAGGGATTTGGAGAGATGCATTTCATCAGGGCTCCAGAGTAAGGTAGAACTCAATGGTCGAAACTCTTGGAAACAATTTCTAGAACACATAAGTACCATTTCGCACACACACACTTTTCATTAAGAATTGTTATATTTACTTATATATTTTGGGGTATGGAGCATTCACACCAAGGTCTCCTTGCAGAAGTCAGGATACCTTGTAAGAGCCAGCTTTCTGCTTTCATGATGTGGTTCCTCGGAGTCAAAACAAAATTTTCATCGGAAGTAAGCACCTTTACCTACTGAGTCATCTCTCTTGCCTGACATTTTTCATGTGGAATGTTATGAAATCTTCTAGTAACGTTTAGCTAATGGGACTCTGATAAATATTCATCCATCTAGCTTAGCAGAAAAGCAAGCCTATTAATATGTTCTATTATGCTGATGGAAAGTGCACACATAACCACAGCCCAAAGCATGCAAGTGGGAAGGCATTTGCCTTCCAGTAATTTATTTTCACTCCCTGGTCTACAAATTAATAGTAAACAAAATGTGTCTAGAAAAAATATCTGGTTAATGCAGTCCTCCTTTGACCAACTCTGAATACTAATGCATCATAATTAACAAGGATATTTTAAATAGTAGCTACCTACCAGCTTTTTGTGATATAATTAGCTGCATTTTATGTCTTGGAATATTCATTTAAATGGTTTTGTTTAGAAAAACATACATTTGTTAAAAGCATTACATACTCTAACTGTGGGACTTGTAACCTGCGCAAGCCTCTGCTGCTGTTATTTACATTGGACCAGCCCTTAAATAGAGCAGGCATTCTATTCCTAATGGTGTTCATGCTCTTCCTTCAGTAAGAGTCATATTGTTTAGTTTATTAAATGATCAGAGCATCTCCTGGGTAGAAGATGATTAGGTCATTGTTTTGTCACTAAAAGACTTAAGGGATATTGCTAAATGGAACAGGTTGATGTATTTTGACTTAAAAACTAATGAAGGACCTATCTGTTAGGATTTGAGTTCTAATGTCTGTAAATGTCTCCTTACTCTGATAGCTGTACTTTAGTGTTGGTTACAGATAATACAATCGAGCCTTAAATACATTGCTCTGAAATGTTAAGAATTCAAATTAACAGAGACAACTGAAGTATTAAAACCTTTGAACTTCAAAGAAAATGAAAAAAGTATCATTTTCAACCTCAGACCGCTATTACAAAGGTCAGTTCAGTGTGCAAGTTTGTTATCTCTCCTTCACTGTGATGTATTTAAGAGACAACTTCTGATTTTGGTAAAGGTCACAGGAGTCATACGTCAAACCTCATTAGTCTTACTTGGCTGATACAAAAGTTACCTGCATAGCTGTATGCTTAACACGAGATTGCTTGATTTCCTTCTTAAACGGGTCTCTTGAATTTCTACAGTTCTTGAAAAAACGTTTTGTTTTAAGCAATGGAGTTTTGAGAAGACCTCATATTATATGTTTCAAGCTGAAGCGATTTCTGTTCTGCCAGCTTAGCCAGCCCGACTCATTGCAACTGCATTATACACATAGTGGTGCATATCTAGAAGGCTGAGAGAGAAGCGTATGCACAGACCATAGCATTTCTCACATTTTTATGAGGAACTTATTTTTCTCTCTCCTTCCTGAAACCAAAAGTCTGTGAATGTGGCCACACTGTTGTGTGGTAATTGGGACCAGCTGTTACACTTCATGGTTTCTGAAAGCCTGTGTCTTGCCTTCTAGCTATACTGACTCTGGGCAGGCCTTAATAAATGAAATTAAGGAATGTGCAAGCTTGAGTGGCTGCCACATCCTTCTTCAGAGGGCTTTAATACAAAGCAGACGTTGGAGGCATTGCTTCTCCATTGCCGTTCCTCTATGATACAATTGCAGATAAAATAATGACATTTTTGTTCATTTTTAGTGGCTTTCGAATTTTTACCATCCTCCTTGCACTGTCTAAACAAGCCATCTAATGACCTTACATACAAGGCCAACAATTTGTAAATATATACAATCCTATCTAGTAGTTTACTTTTTACTCCCTTTTAATTATTATTTTTTGATATAACATATGAGAAAACACATGACACTACTTGTTGCACCAGGGAGACAAGATGGCATTCTAACATTTAAGCTCTTTCAGGACGACAAGCTTGTGTCCATATTTGGTTAAGATAAGACGTCTTGTAATAGGTCAGATAAGGACTCAGAAGCTGGAAGTGACAAGTACTTTTAATCTCACTCTCCCATGGTGGGACAGAGAGTGATGTGGCCCATAATCAAATCCTCACATCTGTGAGAACTTCACCTTCCATGGCAAAGGAAGCTCTTGCAGGTTAAATATGTGTTAACTTGGGCTTTTCTGGGCTGTCTAGTTCATACAGTGCAATCTCAGGAGACACAGAAGCATAAAGAGATGAGAAAGGCATCTACTGATTGGACTGAAGAAGAAAAGGTAGACAGAAGTGGATTCTCTCCTGAAGTCCTTACAGGGAAAACAGTGTCCTGTATTCCAATAGAGTAATAGTAGGATTGTGACTCATCTCCCCTCTCAACTCTGCCCCTCTGTTCCCCTCTCCTTCCCTTTCCTTCCCTTCCTCCCTTCTCTTCCCTTCCTTTATCCTCCCCTCCCCTCCCCCCTCCTTGCCTTCCTTTCCTCTCCTTCCTTTCTTTTCCCTTCCCTTCCCTTCCCTTCCCTTCCCTTCCCTTCCCTTCCCTTCCCTCCCCTTTCCTTCTCTTTCCTCCACAAATCTGTATTCTTCTAAATTGCCGATATTTTTTTTAACAATTTACAGTTTCCACAATATCTCGGTGATAATATTACTACTTCCATGCTTCAGATTTATATAGCGCAGGGATTATCCAAGAAAGCATTTGTGTCCCTGAATACTGAATTCTTGCTACGAAAGTAAAGGCCTTTAGATAACACATAGACACATTCAAAAGTGGGGAAAATTCTCCCAGAAGAATTATCAGTATGGCCAGACAGTGGTGGTGCACGCCTTTAATCCCAGCATTCTGGGAGGCAGAGTTAGGTGGATTTCTGATTTTGAGGCCAGCCTCGTCTACAGAGTAAGTTCCAGGACAGTCGGGGCTGCACACAGAGAAACCCTGACTCAAAAAAACTAACTAACTAACTAACTTACTAACTAACTAACTAAATAGTCAGTATGATCTCATCTGTCTCTCTGCCTATCATCTATCTATCATCTCTCATCTTCTTACTTGGCTCCCTAAAATCATTAATGAAATAAGTCAAACAATAAAAATAAATGCCTATTATATCCAGGCCAAAGAGCTTAGAGTAATATTTCTCACTGTAACTACACAGAATTTCCTGGGCCAATACTTTACCCTGATCAGTACACGCCCAGTCTCAAGCCACATGTTACACTAGATCATAAAGAAGCTGTGAAGGGTCACCTACACTTTTATCTTGGGAGACAACTGCAAGGGAGTTGTGGTAAATGATGGTGAGTCAGTGTGAACTGCAATGTTGCTTCATGACAACAGATCTGAGGTCCAAAAATGTGCATAGGTCCAAAATGTGCATAGGCTGAGGTGGGTCTCTATATCTTTGGTGAGTTGTCACATTCACATGGGTGACTACTGGATCACTAAGGATATGCAGCTGGCTAGTAAATGTTTTCTGTAGGTTGTGCTGAACAACATGCACAATTTTGCTGAAAGAATCAGTTCTCAGACCAAAAAGACAGCTTTTCCTGAAGATCCATCTATACCTTTCCTGGGCACTACTGAGTACAACTCGGCTATTGAAAACCATGACTTCGTGAAATTCTTAGGAAAATGGATGGAACTGGAAAATATTATCCTGAGTGAGGTAACCCAGATATCAAAAAATATACACATGGTATGTACTCACGAATAAATGGATATTAGCTCCAAAGCTCAGAATACCCATGATACAAACCACAACCACGTGGAGTTTAAGAGGAAGACCAAAATGTAGATGCTGAAATCCTACTTAGAATGGGAACAAAACAATCATAGGAGGTAGAGGAAGGAAAGGACTGGGAGGAGGAGAGGTGAAGGAGGGAAAAGGGGGGAGGGTGGTTAAGATCAGGTATTGGAAGGGTCAGGGAGAAGTACAGAGGGTCAGGAAATTGAATAGAAACATGTAGCACTAGCGGATGGGGAACTCAGGTAGCCACTAGAAAGTCCTAGACTTCGGGAAGCAAGAGGCTCCCAGGACACAACTATAATAACTTTAACCGAAATACCCAACAAATGGGAGATACAACCTGTAGAGACCACCTCCTCCTATAAATAGGCATTGCCTCCAGTTGAAAGATGGGGCCTGTCATGCATCTTAAAATTTTAACCCAGAAATGTTCATGTTCAAAGGAAAAACAGGGACAAAAAATGGAACAGAGACTGAAGGAAAGGCCAACCAGACACCTCCACACCTAGGGATTCATCACATTTGCATACATCAAACCCCTACATTATTACTGACACTAAGAAGCACTTGCTGACAGGAGCCTGGCTGGCATGGCTCTTCCCTGAGAAGTTCTACCTTCACCTGACCAATATGGATGCAGATACTCACAGCCAACTATTGGACCAAGCCCGGAGATCCCAATGGAAGAGCTAGAGGAAGGACTGAAGGAGCTGAAGGGGATTATAACCCCATAGGAAGAACAATATCAGCTAACTGGATCACCCAGTGCTTTCAGAGACTAAACCACCAACCAAAGAGTATACACAGAGGGAGCCAGCACTCCAGATACATATGTAGCAGATGGCCTTATCTGACATCAGTGGGAGGGGAGACCTTTGGTTCTGTGGAGGCTTGATGCCCCAGTACAGGAGGATGCTAGAGCAGTGAGGAGGGAGTGGATGGGTGGATGTCTTAGTCAGGGTTTCTATTCCTGCACAAACATCATGACCAAGAAGCAAGTTGGGGAGGAAAGGGTTTATTGAGCTTACACTTCCACGTTGCAGTTCATCACTAAAGGAAGTCAGGACTGGAACTCAAGCAGGTTAGGAAGCAGGAGCTGATGCAGAGGCCATGGAGGGATGTTTCTTACTGGCTTGCTTAGCCTGCTCTCTTATAGAACCCAAGAGCACCAGCCCAAAGGTGGTACCACCCACAAGGGGCCCTCCCCATTTGATCACTAATTGAGAAAATGCCCCACAGCTGGATCTCATGGAGGCACTTCCCCAACTGAAGCTCCATTCTCTGTGAAAACTCCAGCCTGTGTCAAGTTGACACACAAAACTAGCCAGTACAGTGGATGAGTGGGAAGGAAGGAGTGGGGGTATGGGGAGCTTGTGGAGGGATAACCAGGTAGGTTATTATCATTTGAGATATAAAAAAAATAAAATGATTACTAAAACAACACAACAAAGCAAACAAACAGTTCTAGCAGATTTTTTTTTTCCACAGTAAAAAGGGAGCCATTTTCCCAGGGAAAGGAGCCATATTGACCAGATCACATGGAGAATGAAGTCTTAATTTCTTCAACAGGTAAATTAGTAAGAAATCAAATGGTTGAAGACAATACTCTTCAAATAACGGATGGTGCTACAAACTGATAAACATAAAGTGAAGGCAATTATTATCTAACTGGATACAGCAGGACTGACACATATGAAGTCACTAGGAATGTGATAGCATGGACATGCCTGCAAATGTTCAAACCAGACGAAATCCCACCCCTGAGAAGGGAAGGGAACACAAAACCCTCCCTGAATCAAGAAACTATTGGCACTGGCTGAGAAAGGAAGTATCAGTTTTCCCCAAAAGTGTCATTTGGTTTCCAACCACACTGCAAACAGACCCTATCATCAGGAGTAGCTGACCAACACAAAACTGATCCCGTGTTTTTTGTGTGATTTTTATTTTCTTTTGGTATTTTTTTCTTTTTTTGATTTTCCTCTTTAAACTTGGTTTGTTTTTGTTGTTTTCCATTTTTGAGAGTGAAAGACAGAGAGGAAGAACAAAAAACAGGTGTGAAAGAAGATGCGAAGGGCATGGATAGAGTTAGGGGAGGGAAATAATATAGTCAGAATATGTTATAAAAAATTAAATAAGAATTTTTTAAAAATTACATTTATACTACTTACTCAATATTCCATTATAAATTTAGACTTTTCTTTTTTTCCGTTTTTTTATTCGATATATTTTTTATTTACATTTCCAATGGTTTCCCCTTTTCTAGTTACCCCACTCCGTGAAAGTTCCTTAAGCCCCCTTCTCTCCCCCTGTCCTCCCACCCACCCCTTCCCACTTCCCCGTTCTGGCTTTGCCCTATACTGCTTCACTGAGTCTTTCCAGAACAAGGGGTCACTCCTAAGTTCTTCTTGTACCTCATTTGATGTTTGGATTATGTTTTGGGTATTCCAGTTTTCTAGGTTAATATCCACTTATTAGTGAGTGCATACCATGATTCACCTTTTGAGTCTGGGTTACCTCACTTAGTATGATGTTCTCCAGCTCCATCCATTTGCCTAAGAATTTCATGAATTCATTGTTTCTAATGGCTGAATAGTACTCCATTGTGTAGATATACCACATTTTTTGCATCCACTCTTCTGTTGAGGGATACCTGGGCTCTTTCCAGCTTCTGGCAATTATAAATAGGGCTGCTATGAATATAGTGGAGCGTGTATCCTTATTATATGCTTGGGGAATCTTTTGGGTATATGCCCAGGAGTGGTATAGCTGTATCTTCTGGAAGTGAGGTGCCCAGTTTTTGGAGGAACCGCCAGACTGCTTTCCAGAGTGGTTGTACCAATTTGCAACCCCACCAGCAGTGGAGGAGTGTTCCTCTTTCTCCACATCCTTGCCAACACCTGCTGTGGCCTGAATTTTTAATCTTAGCCACTCTGACTGGTTTAAGGTGAAATCTCAGGGTTGTTTTGATTTGCATTTCCCTAATGACTAATGAAGTTGAGCATTTTTTAAGATGTTTCCCCACCATCCGAAATTCTTCAGGTGAGAATTCTTTGTTTAACTCTGTACCCCATTTTTAATAGGGTTGTTTGGTTTTCTGGAGTCTAACTTCTTGAGTTCTTTATATATATTGGATATTAGCCTTCTATCTGATGTAGGATTGGTGAAGATCTTTTCCCAATTTGTTGGTTGCCGATTTATCCTTTTGATGGTGTCCTTTGCCTTACAGAAACTTTGTAATTTTATGAGGTCCCATTTGTCAATTCTTGATCTTAGAGCATAAGCTATTGGTGATCTGTCCAGAAACTTTCTCCCTGTACCAATGTCTTCAAGGGTCTTCCCCAGTTTCTTTTCTGTTAGCTTCAGAGTGTCTGGCTTTATGTGGAGGTCCTTGATCAATTTGGATTTGAGCTTAGTACAAGGAGACAAGGATGGATCAATTCGCATTCTTCTGCATGCTGACCTCCAGTTGAACCAGCACCATTTGTTGAAAAGGCTATTTTTTTTCCATTGGATGTTTTCAGCCCCTTTGTCAAGGATCAAGTGGCCATAGGTGTGTGGGTTCATTTCTGGATCTTCAATCCTGTTCCATTGATCAGCCTGCCTGTCACTGTACCATTACCATGCAGTTTTAAAACACTATTGCTCTGTAGTATTGCTTGAGGTCAGGGAAACTGATTCCCCCAGCATTTCTTTTGTTGCTGAGAATAGTTTTAGCTATCCTGGGTTTTTTGTTATTCCAGATGAATTTGAGAATTGCTCTTTCTTACTCTGTGAAGAATTGAGTTGGGATTTTGATGGGTGTTGCATTGAATCTGTATATTGCTTTTGGCAAAATGGCCATTTTAACTGTATTGATTCTGCTGATCCATGAGCATGGGAGGTTTTCCCATTTTTTGAGGTCTTCTTGCATTTCCTTCTTCAGAGTCTTGAAGTTCTTGTCATACAGATCTTTCACATGTTTGGTAAGAGTCACCCCAAGATACTTTATACTGTTTGTGGCTATTGTGAAGGGGGTCATTTCCCTAATTTCTTTCTCAGCCTGCTTATCCTTTGAGTATAGGAAGGCCACTGATTTGCTTGAGTTGATTTTATAGCCTGCCTCTTTGCTGAAGTTGTTTATCAGCTGTAGGAGTTCTCTAGTGGAGTTTTTTGGGTCACTTAGGTAGACTATTATGTCGCCTGCAAATAATGATAGTTTGACTTCTTCCTTTCCAATTTGTATCTCTTTGACTTCCTTATGTTGTCGAATTGCCTGAGCTAGTACCTCAAGTACAATATTGAAAAGATAAGGAGAAAGGGGGCAGCCCTGAATTTAGACTTTTCTTATTCTTTACAGCCATCTCAAGTCAAATACAATATTTTATTAATTTAAACAGAGAAAATCTGAAGTATATAAAGCTTATGCCTTTGATATAAGCAAAACTAAAACATACTAGTTATGATTCTAAGACTGTAAAGTAAGTGAATGGGATCAATGCTTAAATACACACACACACACACACAGACATACACACACATATGGTTAGTTAGTGGATATGTGTGTGTGTGTGTGTGTGTGTGTGTGTGTGTGTGTGTGTGTGTGTGTAAATATATGTGGATATATATATCCACTAAATTACATCTTATATGAGAATGAGTTATTTTCTTTAAGATATTAGAAATGCAGTATATACAGATATAAATATTAGCAAAACTATATACTATTATACTGTAGTTTAAATTTTTACATTCTTGAGTAAAACACTTCTAAACATATTAATAAGTGGAATTGTTTTATAAAGGAGAGGAGATGATTTGATTTACAAATGAGTAATAAGTTTCAAGAAGAACTTAAAACTCTCTGGATGGGAAAGTATACACAAATGTAGCAGAATTTCAGACAACACTGAACATATACAGAGATGGAGTTCTGTTAAGATGTTAAATGTCCAGTCGGACAGTGGTGGCGCACGCCTGTAGTCCCAGCACTTGGGAGGCAGAGGCAGGCAGATATCTGAGTTTGAAGCCAGCCTGGTCTACAGAGTGAGTTCCAGGACAGCCAGGGCTACACAGAGAAACCCTGTCTCGAAAACAAACAATCAAACAAAAAGAAAGCAAGCAAATGGAAAAAAAGATGTTAAACTTCCATGACTTGTAATATTGCTTGTTTAAAAGAATACACATGGAGGGACCCATGACTCCAGCCACATGGGTAGCAGAGGATGGCCTGGCCAGATCTCAATGAGAGGAGAGGCCCTTGGACCTGTGAAGGCTCATTGCCCTAGTGTAGGGGACTGCCAGGACAGAGAAGCAGGAGTGGGTAAGTTAGTGAGCAGGTTAAGTGGGGATGGGATAGGGGATTTGTGGAGAGGAAATGTGGAAAGGGGATAACATTTGAAATTTAAATAAAAAATTGAATTAAAAAATACCCAATAAAAAAATAAAAAATTGCTTGTTTAATTTTCCATTTGTATGTCTGTACATCTTCTCTGAGAGATATTCAATAGTTTTCATCTGATTATAGGAGTATTCCATGGAACTATTTGATTGGAATTCATGAATACTATTTGGCAAATTTATTAAATTCCCATTATTGTAGCAAAACCTCACAAACTGAGTGGCATAAGGATGAGACATGTATTCACTCTTGTGTTTAAAAGCCAGAATTCTGTAATCTGTACCTGGATGAAGTAATGATTTTTGTGTGGCCTCCAAAGAGAACTTTTTCTTGGCCATTGAATCTTTTGCTGGTCCCCAAATCCATTGACTTTTGGAATCAGAGCTCCAACATCTCCATTCATTCCACATGATATGGCTGTGTGTGTGTGTTTGTGTGTGTGTGTGAGCATGCCTGCCTCCTGCTTGCCTGCCTGCCTGCCTGTCTGTCTGTGTGACTGTGTATGTGTCTGTGTTTGTGTCTGTCATATGTTTATAGGATGCAAAAAGTTGAAAGTCATTGAATTTAAATCTAAGATACTTTCATTTTATGATTATGTAGTACTTTTATCCGCAGATCTTATTACCAAATATGGTAGATTCCTGATGATATCAATTCACATGAGTTGTAGAGGATGCTAGTAATTACAGTAGAAAAGAAAAAGAATCACTCTTAAGCCATAAAGGGAGTGGAAAATAAAAGCAGGGCTATTTATAAGTGAGATGAGCCACAGACCTCCTGCTTGGGAGAAGAAGATTGTTATGTCACATGTGAAAGCACCACAAAAAGGATGGCGATCCAAGGCTGGGTCCACATGGTGCATTTACCCAGGACGTGAAGGTTGCTTCTTATTCGCAAAGGAAGAAATGCCCCAGATGCAGTGGGAAATATGCCAATCTCTTCTAATGCTGGGGTGCTTTAATGAAAGGACAAACGTGGAAACAACTGTCAGATGTATGAACCCTCATCTGTGAAGTCTTTAGAAATGAATCAGTTCTGGATGCTGAATAGTCTCATTGGACAGTCCAGAAGGCAATCAATCTAGGCTGCTTAGAAATCAAGGTCTGTTGGGAACTGGTTCTAAGGCTTTGAATTAATCTGGCCTCCAAAATCAGGAATCTGCTTATCCAAATGCTAAAGGTCCTTGCCCCCAACTGGCTTTTGATTCATTAATAAAGGGCCAATAGCCAATGGCTGGGTTGGTAGACAGAGGAGGGACTTGGAGATTTGCATATGCAAGGAAGCAGGAGAGAGGAAGGAGACAGAGATCACCATGATAGGGAAAAAAGAAAGACCAGACCTAAAAGCCCAACAACATATGAGAATCAGTGAAAGTCACCACAAGGGCCACTTCTGTAATTGTGTTTGTGGTAGGAGAGATGAAGTATAGATTTTAAAAGATATTAATTCAGTAGTACCAGAGGGGAGTGATTGCTAGCAGTTGGAAAGATTAGAAATGTCCAGCCATTAAGCTAGTCATAGCATATCAAAATTAACTAATGTGTGTGTGTGTGTGTGTGTGTGTGTGTGTGTGTGTGTGTGTGTGCCCTCTGGGAGCAAAAAGAGGTTAACTACAGCTACAAAGATCCACTTAGAAGCCCCAAAACATGATTATAGTCCAAAAGCCTCAAGTGAAATAGCTGAAACAATTGTGGGCTCATAGCAGGGGATTCTTTTTCAAGGTTAAAAAGAATTACATGGTTCATGTGACAAAGGAAGGGAATCCTGGAAAATGAAAACGATAGAGAAAAAAATCAAATTATATTATAACTTTAAAAAAATTTAGAAGTTCAGAAAAAAATAAGCAGACCAAAGAAATTAGATGAGCAACATACAAAAGAATACAGAGGGATGGGGTTCTTCATAACAGATACAGCACTTCAGGCATCCTAACCTCCGAGAGAACCAGGGAGCTGTTAAGAAACAGCAGAGTCAAGAAACGGGATGAGGTCAGCTGCAGGTCCCTTTCTTATCAGGAAGTACTGGGAGAAGTGACTGGCTTCTGGTAAAGTTGCCATGACGAGTGGTGACAGTTCCTAAGAGCCACTACGGACCACAGGATGCATCACAGAGAACAGCAGCAGACATGAGAAAAGCCTGCTACCTAGAAGCTCAGAGCTCTCACTAATCACTGGAGGTGAGGACATTCCCTACTGCACTTCTGAAGGAGTGCTGAGAGACACTTTGAGGTCATTTTCTTCTGAGTTGGATAATGACATTGTCTTCAGTGCTTATCTGCAAATTCTGGAGAAAAGCAGATTCTGTGGGTCATTATTTTTGAAGAAGACTGTTGGAAATTTATTTGGGAATCAGCTTCCTCAAGGCTGAAAGATTGTATTTATGCCCTGATTGCATCAGGCAATTTATAAGACTAAATAGAAAATTCATTCTTGGAGAAAGGGTCATAATACTTCTCTGTAGCTATCACCTAAGTAAAGTGAAACATATTAAAGAAATTTACCATACAGCAGAGCTTGAAAATAAACTCTCAGACTTGCCAACTACTTGGAGATGTGAGGAGCTTTGCAGAGTGGCACTTGGGTTTAATGTCAACCTCTAACAAAACAAGAACATGGATTTCAAACCAATTTATCTCCCTGCTCCTCTGTAGACTACTCCATCAAGAAACTGGAGAAAAATCAAGAGGCTAGACACTAGAGTCAAAATGCTGAGACTCTGTTTGGTACAAGAACCTCTCCAATCTGCTGCAAATTACTTAATCTTTTTATGACTCAGTTTTACTGTCTGGAAAAAAAAGACAAACAGAAGTTAATTCATAATTATTAAAAGGTAAGTAAGGTAAATTTCATAACATACAGGAATCAATTAAAAATAGCAATGCAGATATTTTCTATAATTATAGTAGTATGAAGATGTTTAATTTGTCATATTCACTTGTATACAAATTCAATATACTCTATAATGTAGCGACTTTATTTTTTTTATGTTCAATTTTACATTTTGGGGTTTTTTTAATTTATTTTTTTTTTATTTTCTATATTCTTTGGTTACATTCCATATGATTTTCCCTTTCCCGGTTCCCCCTCCCCATAAGTCCCATAAGCCCTCTTCCCTCTGCCCATTCCCCAATTAACACCCTCTCTCTACTCTGTCCTGCTAATCCCCTACATTGCTGCATCAAGCCTTTCCAGGACCAGGACCCTCTTCTATCTTCTTCTTGGGAATGATTTGATATGTGAGTTTTGTTTTGGGTATTCAGAACTTCTGGGCTAATATCCACTTATCAGTGATTACATTCCATGTTTGTTCTTTTGTGAATGAGTTACCTCACGTAGGATGATATTTTCCAGTTCCAACCATTTGTTGAAGAATTTCATGAGTTCATTGTTTGTAATTGCTGAGTAGTATTCCATTGTGTAAATATACCACATTTTCTGTATCCATTCCTCCATTGAGGGACATCTGGGTTCTTTCCAGCTTCTGGCTATTTCAAATAAGGCTGCTATAAAAATAGTCGTGCATGTGCCCTTATTGCATGCCAGGGAATCCTCTGAGTATATGCCCAGGAGTGGTATAACATGGTCCTCTGGAAGTGTCATGCCCAGTTTTCTGAGGAACTGCCAGACTAATTTCCAGAGTGGTTGTACCAACATGTATTCCCACCAGCAGTAGAGGAGTGTTCCTCTTTCTCCACATCCTCGCCAACACCTGCATCTCCTGAGTTTTTTTTTTTTTTTGATGCTGTATTCAATGTAACTAATTGTTATGCAGCACAAAATTTCAAGATAGCCCAGGTTCATTCTCGTTACTTTAGGCAGATATTTTGATATGCTGTGTGTATCAATGAGGAGTCACATATATTAATCCATGTGTGTAAACCCAATTACCCTTACTTTCCCTGTGAATTGAGTGCAGGAGGTTGTTCTCATTCACATCTTCAAGAGCTAAGAGGAAATGGGGCAGCACAGTGCTGAGAAGGCTTGTCTAAAGCTATTTCTCTTTACCCCTGTGCTTTCTGAGTTTCTTTTCTATTTTCTTTTTTTAATTTATTTTCTATATTCTTTGTTTACATTCTAAAAGCTTTCCCCTTTTTCAGTCCCCACCCCCCATATGTCCCATAAGTCTTCTTCTCTCCATCCATTCTCCTATCTTTCCCCCTCCCTTTTCTCTGTCCTGGTACTCTCCTACAATGCTGGATCAAGCCTTTCCAGGATTAGGGCCCTATTCTTCCTTCTTCATGGGAATCATTTGATATGCTAATTGTATCTTCAGTATTCAGAGCTTCAGGGCTAATTAACATCTACTTATCAATGATTGCATTCCATGTGTATTCTTTTGTGATTGCGTTACCTCGCTTAGGATGATATTTTCCAGTTCCATCCATTTGCCTAAAAAATTAGCCATTCTGACTGGTATGAGGTGAAATATCAGGGTTGTTTTGATTTGCATTTCCCTAATGACTAGTGATGTTGAACATTTCTTAAGGTGCTTCTCAGCCATTCGAAGTTCTTCAGGTGAAAATTCTTTGTTTAGCTCCGTACCCCATTTTTTAATAGGGTTATTTGGTTCTCTGGAGTCTAACTTCTTGAATTCATTGTATATATTAGATATTAGCCCTCTGTCAGATGTAGGGTTGGTAAAAGATCTTTTCCCAATTTGTTGGTTATTGTTTTGTCTTTTGACAGTATTCTTTGCCTTACAAAAACTTTGCAATTTTATGAGGTCCCATTTGTCAACTATTGATCTTAGAGCATAAGCTATTGGGGTTTTATTCAGGAATTTTCACCTGTGCCCATGTCCTCAAGGGTCTTCCCCAGTTTCTTTTCTATAAGTTTCAGTGTGTCTGGTTTCATGTGTAGGTCCTTGATCCACTTGGAGTTGAGCTTAGCACAAGGAGATACGAATGAATCAATTCACATTCTTCTGCACGCTGACTTCCAGTTGAACCAACACCAATTGTTGAAAAGTCTATCTTTTCCGCACTGGATGTTTCCAGCTCCTTTGTGGAAGATCAAGTGACCATAGGTGTGTGGGTTCATTTCTGGGTCTTCAATCCTATTCCATAGATCTACCGGCCTGTCACTATACCAACACCATGCAGTTAACACTATTTAACACTATTTAACACTTCCTTTAAACATTATTGCTCTGTAGTACTTCTTGAGGTCCAGGATATGATTTCCCCAGAAGTTCTTTTACTGTTGAGAATAGTTTTAGCAATCCTGGATTTTTTTGTTATTCCACATGAATTCGAGAAGTGCTCTTTCTAAATCTACAAAGAATTGATTTGGAAGTTTGAAGTCTCTTGTTTGGTTAGAGTCACTCCAAGATACTTTATATTGTTTGTGGCTATTTTGAAAGGTGTCGTTTCCCTAATTTCTTTCTCAGCCTCCTTATCCTTTGAGTATAGTAAGGCTACTGACGTGCTTGAGTTGATTTTAAAACTTGCCACTTTGCTGAAGTGGTTTATCATCTGTTGGAGTTCTCTGGAAGAGTTTTTTGGGTCACTTAAGTATACTATCATGTCATCTGCAAATAGTGATAGTTTGACTTCTTCCTTTCCAATTTCTATCCCTTTGACCTCCTTATGTTGTCTAATTGCCCTAGCTGGTACCTCAAGTCCAATATTGAAAAGATATGGAGAGAGGAGGCAACCTTGTCTAGTCCCTGATTTTAGTGGAATTGCTTCAGGTTTCTCTCCATTTATGGATGAGATGTTGGCTACCAGTTTGTTGTATATTGCTTTTACTATGTTTAGGTAAGGGCCTTGAATTACTGTTCTTTCTAAGACTTTTAGCATGAAAGGATGCTGATTTGTCAAATGCTATCTTGCTTTATGTGGAGGTCCTTGATCCATTTGGATTTGAGCTTAGTACAAGGAGACAAGGATGGATCAATTCGCATTCTTCTGCATGCTGACCTCCAGTTGAACCAGCACCATTTGTTGAAAAGGCTATCTTTTTTCCATTGGATGTTTTCAGCCCCTTTGTCGAGGATCAAGTGGCCATAGGTGTGTGCGTTCATTTCTGGATCTTCAATCCTATTCCATTGATCTGCCTGCCTGTCACTGTACCAATACCACGCAGTTTTTCTAACTCTATGAACAATTGAGTTGGCATTTTGATGGGTATTGCGCTGAATCTGTATATTGCTTTTGGCAAAATAGCCATTTTAACTATATTAATCCTGCCGATCCATGAGCATGGGAGTGTTTTTTCCATTTTTTGACGTCTTCTTCCATTTTCTTCTTCAGAGTCTTGAAGATCTTGTCATACAGATCTTTCACATGTTTGGTAAGAGTCACCCCAAGGTACTTTATACTGTTTGTAGCTATTGTGAATGGTGTCATTTCCCTAATTTTCATTCTCAGCCTGCTTATCCTTTGAGTATAGGAAGGCTACTGATTTGCTTGAGTTGATTTTATAACCTGCCACTTTGCTGAAGTTGTTTATCAGTAGGAGTTCTCTAGTGTAGTTTTTTGGGTCACTTAGGTAGACTATCATATCATCTGCAAATAATGATAGTTTGACTTCTTCCATTCCAATTTGTATCCCTTTGACCTCCTTATGTTGTCTAATTGCTCGAGCTAGTACCTCAAGTACAATATTGAAAAGATAAGGAGAAAGGGGGCAGCCCTGTCTAGTCCCTGATTTTAGTGGGATTGCTTCAAGTTTCTCTCCATTTAGTTTGATGCTGGCTACTGGTTTGCTGTATATTGCTTTTACTATGTTTAGGAATGGACCTTGAATTCCTGTTCTTTCCAAGACTTTAAGCATGAAAGGATGCTGAATTTTGTCAAATACTTTTTCAGCATCCAATGAAATGACCATGTGGGTTTTTTCTTTGAGTTTGTTTATGTAGTGGATTGCATTGATGGATTTCTGTATATTAAACCAACCCTGCATCCCTGGGATAAAGCCTACTTGATCATGGCGGCTGATCAGTTTTTATGTGTTCTTGGATTCGGGTGGCAAAACTTTTATTGAGTATTTTTACTTCGATGATCATAAGGGAAATTGGTCTGAAATTTTCTTTCTTTGATGGCTCTTTTTGTGACTTTTGTATCAGCTTAATTGTGGCTTCATAGAAAGAATTGGGTAGTTTTCCCTCTGTTTCTATTTTGTGGAATAGTTTGAAGAGTATTGGTGTTAGGTCTTCTTTGAAGGTCTGATAGAATTCTGCACTGAAACCATCTGGTCCTATGCTTTTTTTGGTTGGAAGACTTTCTATGACCCCTTCAATTTCTTTAGGGGTTATGGGACTGTTTAGATGATCTATTTGGTCCTGATTTAATTTTAGTATTTGGTATCTGTCTAGGAAATGGTCCATTTCCTCCAGATTCTCCAGTTGTGTTGTGTATAGGCTTTTGTAGTAGGATCTGATGATTTTTTGGATTTCCTCAGTTTCTGTTGTTATATCCCCCTTTTTATTTCGAATTTTGTTAATTTGGATACTTTCTCTGTGCGATTTGGTCAGTCTGGCTAAGGGATTTTCTCAAGGAACCAGCTCCTGGATTCGTTGATTCTTTGTATGGTTCTCTTTGTTTCCACTTGATTGATTTCAGCCCTGAGTTTGATGATTTCCTGCCTTCTATTCCTTCTGGGTGAATTGGCTTCTTTTTGTTCCAGGACTTTCAGGTGTGTCATTAAGCTGCTAGTGTATGCTCTCTCCATTTTCTTTTTGGAGGAACTCAGGGCTATGAGTTTTCCTCTTCGCACTGCTTTCATTGTGTCCCAAAGATTTGGGTATGTTGTGGCTTCATTTTCATTAAATTCTAAAAACTCTCTGATTTCTTTCTTTATTTCTTCTTTGGCTAAGGTGTCATTGAGTTTTGTTCAGCTTCCCTGTGTATGTGGGCTTTCTGTTGTTTTTGCTGCTATTGAAAACCATTCTTATTCCATAGTGATCTGATAGGAGGCATGGGATTAGTTTGACCTGTCTTGTGACCAATTATATGGTCGATTTTGGAGAAGGTACCGTGAGGTGCTGAGAAAAAGGTATTTTCTTTTGCTTTAGCATAAAATGTTCTATAAATATCAGTCAAATCCAATTGGTTCAAAGCTTCAGTTAGTTTTACTGTGTCCCTGTATAGTTTCTGTTTTTCTGATTGGTCCATTGAGGAGAGTGGAGTGTTGAAGTCACTCACAATTATTGTGATATGTGCAATGTGTGCTTTGAGCTTTAGTAAAGTTTCTTTTATGAATGACGATGCACTTGTATTTGGCGCATAGATGTTCAGAATTGAAAGTTCTTCATGGTGGATTTTTCCTTTGACCAGCAAGAAGTGTCCTTCTGTGTCTCTTTTGATGACTTTAGGTTGAAAGTCAATTTTATCTGATATTAGAATGGCTACTCTGGCTCGTTTCCCCGAGAACATTGGCTTGTAAAATTGACTTCCAGCCTTTTACTCTAAGGTAGTTTTTGTCTTTTACACTGAGGTGTGTCTCCTGTATGCAGCAAAATGTAGGGTCCTGTTTCCTTATCCAGTCTGTTAGTCTATGTCTTTTTATTGGGGAATTGAGTCCATTGATGTTGAGATATTAAGGAATAGTGATTATTACTTCCTGTCATTTTTGATGTTATTTTTATATTTGAGTGGTTATGTTCTTTTGGGTTTGATGAAAGAAGGTAACTATCTTGCTTTTTCCAGGGTGTAGTTTCCCTCCTTGTAATGGAGTTTTCCTCCTATTATTCTTTGTAGAGCTGTGTTTGTGGAAAGATATTGTGTAAATTTGGTTTTGTCATGGAATATCTTGGTTTCTCCATCTATGGTGATTGAGAGTTTTGCTGGCTATAGTAGCCTTGGCTGACTTTTGTGTTCTCCTAGAGTCTGCATGAGATCTGCCCAGGATCTTCTAGCTTTCATGGTGTCTAGTGAGAAGTCTGGTATGATTCTGATAGGTCTTTCTTTATGTGTTACTTGGCCTTTTACTGCCTTTAATATTCTTCCTTTGTTTAGTGCATTTGGGGTTTTGATTATTATGTGACAGGAGGTATGTCTGCTCAGGTCCAGTCTGTTTGGAGTTCTGTAGGCTTCTTGTATATTCATGGGCATCTAATATGCTGAGATCTACTAACCAAGTGCACTTCATTATGTGCTTTTCATATGAAGAATTAAATTCACACATTTTTCCTACTGACTCTTTGTGTAACCCGAAAAATTCTCTAACAGTTTCACAAACCTTTATTATATATAAAATGATGCTTCCGATGCTTTGCCCTCTCTGCCCGTTTCACAGTCTATTTTCTGCAGATTATCCTAAATGTGTATCATTAAAGAACAGACATGTAAATGAACTGAGAGCATTTGGAGTGAACACCATAAACAGGTAATTAGTGAATACCATTATCATATGAGTATTTATACCTTTGTTTGAAGATTCACAAGTTTGGAGACTGAGAGAATGAACTCTTGCTAGTTCAATATGTCTAAGAGTTTCTAGCATTCACTGGACTATAGACTGATCTAAAAATTATAATTATGTAAATGTGTGCATCTATTAAGGAGAAGGATACGCCAATATGTCAAGGCTTAACATTGCTGCCAAACAGTAAAAGCTCCCAAGCTTTACCTATTAATATGCTGAAGCCTCATGTAATTTAAGACTAGTATAATTCTCTATAATTGATCTGATCATTGATCTTTTAGACTTAAGAGATATTCCACAGAACATTTGCCTAGAGATCTGAACAAGAATACCTAATGACTTCTCGTAGAATAGTATTTCCTTTCAGTGTCTTGATGGACTCTATTTATTTGAAATATAACATACATTCTATCTGCTTCTCTACAGTTCAGATCCATCGACCTATCTCCTAAATGTGCACTTTAGCACTCTACTTTTATTAGCTCTAGGCTAGTTTTGTTTTCAGCTATCCACACACTGACTTGTGTTCTTATTCAAAAATGTAGTCCTTCTCATTCTGAATCACATTATGTGCTTTACATACACCTTGCCTGGACCATAGGGTTTTCAGAGACTGTGAAGCAAAGCACGCCTGAAGAATCAAAATGAGCACAACTCATGTTCAGCAAATGCAGTGTGTAGGTTTCATTTCATCTCTGCCTTCCATTCTGTCCAGAATAGCTGAAAGTGTTGATGCTTTGCCTGTAACAGGCAGCATGGTGAGTGTTATTTGTTCCACTGATAGTATATGACAGACATGGTGGTAGCACAAAGAAACAGTGAAGCAGGACTAGGGTGAGATGCTCTCCATAGATACTTACATACAAGAAAAGTTGTTAGTTCATAAAGAAAGAGAGCTGCCCTGCAGAAGACCAAGAATGGAGTTCTGACTTTGGTTGGAGTTTTTAAAATGGGCTGGATTGCTAAATTGCAGTGCAATTATGAAGAGAACTGTGTAAACATTCCTGAACCTCATTTATTATGCATGAAAAAGCTTTGGTCCACAGGATTTTGCTTTAAATAATAGATTGGCCACAGTGACAAAAGTGTTTTTAGATTATATAAAGTTAGGACTTTTACAATTATTTTTACATCAAAATAGAGACATCTCACAATGGGGTTGACATTAGCTGAAATACCCAACAGCAGGGAGATAGAACATAAAGAGACCACCTCCAGTAGATAGACACAGCCCCCAGTGGAGGGATGGGGACTCCTACCCATCTAAAAGATTTTAGCCCAATATTATACCTGTCAAAAGAAAATGTAGGGACAAAAATGGAACAGAAATTGAAGAAAAGGCCACCCAGAAACTGCCCCAACCATGCAATCCATTCCATCCACAAACACCAGCCCGAGATACTATTGCTGATGGCTAGATGTGCTTGCAGTCAGGAGCATTGTATGACTGTCCTCTGAGACTCTCTGCCAGCACCTGACTAAGACAGATGCAGACACTCACAGCCAACCATTGGACTGAGCCTGGGGACCCTAATGGAAGATTAAGGGAAAAGCTGAAGGAGCTGAAGGGGACTGCAACCTGACAGGAAGAACAACAGCATCAACTAACTGGACCCCTCAGGCCTCCCAAGGACTAAACCACCAATCAAAGACCATACATGGGTTTATCCATGGCTCCCACTACATATGTACCAGAGGACTGCCTCATCTGGCCTCAGAGTGAGGGGATATGTTTGGTCCTGTGAAGGCCTGAAGCCCCAGAGAAGCGGGATGCTAGAGAGGTAAGGCAGGAGTGGGTGGGTGGGTAGTGGATACCCTCTTTGAGGGTAAAGGGATGGGGATGGGGTGGGGAGTTTATGGAGGGAAGACTGGGAAGGGGGCAACATTTGAAATGTAAACAAATAAAATAATTAATTAAAAAACAAAAGTGGAAAACAAATGCAGACATCATTTGGTATCTGTGGAGAACAGTTTTTAGGACCCTCAGGGTTTCCAAAATCTTTAAATACTCCAATGTCCTCTAATAGGCAGTAGCTCCAAAACAGGCATTGGGGGCACATACCTGTAACCTTAGCATTTGTGAGAGGTAGGCAGGGGATCTGTGTAACCTGGGCTATATATAACCAGATCTCAAAAAACAAAAGCAAGCAAACAAACAAAAACCTACTTGAGACCACTAACACACAACACACAATATAAATATAAAATAAATAGTTGTCATGAAATACTGTTTAGTATATAACAATAAAAAAATAGGTTTTGGGTGCTGGAGAGAGAGAGAGAGAGAGAGAGAGAGAGAGAGAGAGAGAGAGAGAGAGAGAGAGAGAGCTCAGTGGTTAAGCCCTAGCTGCTCTTAGCTGCTCTTCCACAGGAGCCGGGCACTGAGACAGTAGCTCACAACTGTCTGTAACTCTATTTTTGGGGGATCTGACAACCTCACACAGACAGGCATAGGCCATGCAAAACACCAATGTACATAAAATAAAATCCTATTTTTTTTTTTTTACAAAAAATTGGTCTTTACAAATTTAGTAAATGTAAATTTATCCCAACATTTTATAATCAAATTGATTAGTTTCAATTTAGGATACACATTTGAGAGTAAAGTGGATCTGTTGTTTAAAATATGTTATTACTATCTTACTTAAATAATATAGACTGACCTACAAATATTCTAAACACTCACAAACATACTATACAAAGAAACAAATACAGAGAGAGAGAGACAGAGACAGACAGAGAGAGAGAGAGACAGGAGAGAGGGAGAGAGACAGAGATAGAGAGACAGAGTGGAGGGAGGGAGAGAGAGAGAGTCAGGAGGGGGAGAGAGGGGGAGAAGAGTTTCTAAAATGCTTTGTTTAGAGTAATCCATAAATCAATCAGAGTTTAGTAAACATGTATTGAGTATAAAACATATAATATTCTATAAAGGAATAGAAACAATAAAAAGAAAGAACCAGGCAAATTTTAATATTGTGTTTTTATGGAATTTCATAATTTCCAAATCTGCACTTAAAATAATCTGCAAAGACTTTGGCACCTCTTCTTCTACTCCCCTAAAGCAGAAGTTTGACAAATTTTACTTTTTATTTATTTTTTATTTCAAGTGAGTGTCCTGCCAGGACCTGTATCTGTACCATGTGTGCACAGTGTTCACAGAAAGGGCACTGGTCCTCTGGAACAAGAGCTACAGACAGTTGTGAGATGCCATGTGGGTGCTGGAAACCAGACCTGGGATCTCCGAGAGAGCGTCCAGAACTCTGAGCCACTGAGGATGCTCTCCAGCTTCTCAATAGTTTTTTATAGAAACCAGATAGTAAGGTATTTTTCGTTTGTTCATTCATGTATGCATACCTGCATGCTTACATCTTATTGAACATACACGCAATATATTTATTATATAATATATGCAACATTATATTAATATGCTGTATACATATATTTCATTATATATACATATATATGAATTGGTACTATGGTAATGCAATCTGGGTCTATGACTTAAAATTCATAAAAGGCTCCATCTCCTGTAGTTTAATGATATACATTCATGATTTAACATAGATACAGCTTATGATGAGTGAAAATGGACAAAATCATACTGATTTATAATCACCACTTTCCCAACTACTTTAAAGAATAAGTGTGAGAATCTAAGCTGAGTGAATTCCAAGTAGTGTTGAGAAGAATAAAAAGCCAGTGACAGGAAATGCAAAGTCTCTGCTGAGCCCCTGTAGAAGGAAATGTCTCAGTGCACTCAGAGGGAGAACTGTGGTTAGAGCAGGGACCTGTGGCAGGGACTTGACATGAAGAGAATGGGAAGGCTTGTCAGACAAGGTCTTATGAGCCATTCGGACAACGTTTGGATTTTATTTTAGGGCAGAAGTAGTAAGGACACATAAACACAGAGGAAATTAACAGATTTATCCTTTCGCACAAATTAGCTTTTGTTGTTTTTGTTGGTCTTGTTGCTGTAAACAGGGTTGCAGAAGAGGGCCAGTGGATGATAAAAGTACAGTCTTCTGCAGAAGCCTGTGTTGCCTAGGCAACAAGTGATGCTGTTTTGGACATGTGTGGCATCATGGTACCAGCATCTGCACACAACACATTTTACTTTTAAAACCTGGAAATGGCCGTGTGGGACATGGAACTGAAGGTCATTTACAAGCCTTGACTTACTTTTCAGAAAGGAAAGAGCAGAGATTTTTTTTTATTAACTTCTCTGCCACCAGCTCAAATATATTCATAGGAAACGTCTCTCTGTAGCACCTAGTCCTTAAAACTCCTCAGCAGGGAGCTTTCAATTTCTTTACAGAAGTCATGCTCTCCAGCTTGTCAAACATTATTCTCACACATATATTTTGTACTTTCTAGATGCCAGGCACCCTGATGGAAGTGTTCCCCATACCACTCTCATCTAATCTCTGTAACTGCGATGCCATCTCCATGTTTTGAGTTCGGGAATAAAAAGACGAAAATAACAAACTTCTCCAAGGTAGTGTTATTCATGAGATTTGGAATCTACAACTAGCTTTTCCTGACTCTCAATTTCATGCTGTGTAGCTTAAGTCTCCCAGTCTTTCCTTTTTCCTCCTCTCTTCTTGTCCTTTATACCCTCCATTTACCAATTTTTAATTTCCTGCTTTATATTCTGTCCTGTTTTGTCTTATCTCTCCTTCTTACTTACTACCTTTCTTTCTTTCTTTCTAAAAACTAGTATTGGTTTACTCTGATTTCAGTGCTTTACATGAGTTTGTAATTTTGTTCATTTTTTATAAGGAATGCCTTCGCTTCTTTTTGTTTTGAAACTCTAAACAGTGGTTCTCTATCTTACTAATGTTGTGTCATTTGTAATGCAGTTCCTCATGTTGTGGTGCCACCCAAACACAAAATTATCTTCATTGCTACTTCATAAATGTAATTTTGCTATTGTTATGAATTGTATTGCAAACATGTTTGAAGATAGACAGGGGTCATGACACACAGGTTGAGAACCACTACCCTAAAACATAGTAGAGATAGATAAACAGGTAATTCAGACAAAAATAATTTTCTGTTTGCATTTGTATCCACAGCTTCTGAGTCTCCAGAGAGACCTGCTGGTTCTGTCTAAGCAGTGTGTTAAAAATTCAGATGGCCTTGCTCCTTATCTGCTAGTACTCCTTCTACTTCTAGATCATTGACAAATATTTCCATTCTGCCCTTCAAATATTTCTGGAATAAAAGGAACCCTTAAATGTGTTGTTAATAGAATTTTATCAGGATATTTTTGTCCCCTGATTTGGCCAGTATGAAAACAATTAAATAGGAGGCAATATGCACAGAGACCCAGTGAATTTTCTTAGTGCGGCAGAGACTCCCCCTGAAAGAGTAGTTAGGAGATGGTTCATTGAAAGGGAAGGATGCTTGTCCAGTCTATCATACATGGTGATGATGATATTTTGAGTGTGACCCTTTGACACTGACATGGTCCAGGTGAGGATGTTTAGCAACATTCTTGGCCTATACATATTTGATTAGCCACAGTAGTGTACCTCTCCTTGGCCCATTTATGACGATCTATACTTTCTGCTGTTAACTCATCTCATGAAAAGGCATGGTTACCTCTGCCTGAAACATGAAGCTCTAGACACAGAAAACATTCTGCTCTAAGTAGTTGTGGTATTCCAGGATGTTCTCATGCTGCTAACTACTGGTTTCTGATATGAAATGCCTGACATCACAAATTCCAAAGAAATGTATGTTTATGATCAGAAAAAAAAGAAAAAAGAAAAAAATTGGAATTCTTATATAGTTTTCAATTTGAAAAGGTAGATTCAGTTGATTCTTTCATTTACTACACATTTATAATACATTTTCAAATAAAACAGTTTCCATTTGACTTTTTCTGGCATTAATAAAAGTTAACTAGAAAATTTGCAAATATTCAGGTATATTATTTTAAAGTTTTTTGAAAGGACATTATAAAAATACAAGAAGCTTTGAAGAAAAAAATAATAAAGTGAGTTAGTAAAAAATATGTTTCCATCAACCAAAGGAGCTCACTGATTAGGAGGGACTGGACCAGTGTCTGTGTACTTCAGTGACCTGAACCTTCTTCCTTGGCAGCAGCTACAGGTAAAAGTAAGACAGGAAAGGCATGGCTTCCACATGTGCCTAGTGTGTGCATTATCCATGGGTATATTATCATTTTCTAGCAAGCCAAAACTGGTTTTGAGTGCTGGAAAAAGCCACAGTCATTGCTACATTCTCTAAAGGAAAATAGCAATGTAGCATCAGCATAGCTACAGAGAGGAGACAATTAGGAAACAATGACTTAGGGATATGGGGCAGTCCAGGACACTCCACTCACACTCCCTGAGAATAATTGCACCACATAAGTGGCATAGTAGTAATCAATCATGATAGTATAGAAAAGAATGTCTCTGCAGGAAATTATAATGACAGATGAGCAGATGCCTCACCACACCTTGTATGTCCAGGAGAGCCCTCCAGATGCTTGCCATCAATTTTGAGACAAAAGCATCTTCAACAATTACACAGTATGATCCCCTTACCAGCACAAGGGCACTAGCTGAAAATGTTCAATTATGTGTGTCTCCCAATGGTTGTAGAAGGTGATCTAGGAAAGCTGCCTTGAAAACATGAAGATGCAATGCCAGCTTAATAACCAGGATAGAAATCCAGAGTCATGAAGGCTGAGAAGACAAAGACATGATAATTCCTGAGGAGACTTGAACAGATGTCTGTTCATCTCAGACAGAGCACTGAAGACTGATCCACAGAAAGGGTCCTCCCTTTGCAGTAAGCCAATATGTTCATTGTAGTCACTCACAGGAACAGGGACGATACAATGACACCTGCATCATCAAAAGTACACACTGGCACAGCTAGCACATCACAAAATCTCCATCACAAGCATTCACGGCACTCCCTGCAGACATCTCCACTAAGATTTTCTCCCGCCCACCAGCAACTGTTCATTCCTTAATATATAATGTTGGAGAAAGGCCTGTGAGTCTTGTAAGATTCATGTTTCCTGATCTTTGTGAGTTTCCCAGCCCTCCAATTCATAAAACAGCTACTATATCTAAAGTCACAGAATACACATACACATATACATTCATACACACACACACACACACATATATATATATACACATATATGTATATATATATATATACATATATTCTATATTCTATACTATATACTATATTCTAATAGTTGCTCAGTTTCACAAGGCTAAATGTCTCAGCTGGTTTTTGTATATGATGGAGTCCTGAAGAATTCGACCCCAATGCCAATGAAGGAATGGATGTGCTAGCAAGGCAAGGGCAAGCAGGTACAGAGCAAATCCTTCCCTTTTTCTATGTCCTTATATAGACTCCCAGCCAAGGTAAAGCCTAGATAAATGTCCTGCCTCAAGATTTGGATTAAAGTCCTGTGTCTTCCAGCCTTAAGTTCTAGATCAAAGGCATATATGTCTTCCTACTTCAAAGGTCCGTACTAACAGTGGATTCACCACTTCAAAACAAGCAGAAATTCCCTCACCCATGTGCCCTCCATTTCTGGACTGTAGTTAATTCCACATATAGTCAAGTGGACAATCAGTAGCCATCACAGCCATCACATAGATACTGCTGAAAAGGAACAATGGGTGAGATTCCCATAGATGTTGGGAACAGAGTGATTTAAACCATATTTAGGTTTATGGATGAGATTAGGCTACTGACTGATTCCAAGGAGAGGGTTGCAGTGGTAAAGGGGTCAGCTTCTGGGAAGCACATGCCTAGAAGAGCACACCACCAGAGATAAAGCACTAACCCAGATATCCACATTATTAGCACTTGGTTAGATTCTGTTCCAGTGAAGAATAGTTTTGATCACTATGGAGATGTCCTGCCAAAGGCACTAAGCCAATACTGTTTGCTGGATATGCTGTTCATTTGCCAATACTTGGTTTTTTTTGCTTGTTTGTTTGTTTGTTTGGCTGGTTGGTTTTTGTTTGCTTGTTTTGGATTTATTTTGTTGTTTTTGTTTGTTTGTTTCCTGTGTTGGGAATCCAACCCAGAGCTTTGTGCATGCCAAGTTAAGTATGTTAAACACTGACCAGTCCTCTCTGTCCCTCAACCTTATTTTGGCATTACTACAAAAAGAGATATTATTTAAGAGTACAAAAGTAATTGTATTCACAGTTAAAAAGCATAGGGTATATATGCATCATAATGGTCAAGATGTCTGCATTACAGCATAAAACCATCAAGTTCAGCTCCGGCTGAGTATAAGGTACTCCATCCTCTGGCTACATGCATGGTTCTCAGCTCACCACAATCCTCCTCACTCTCTTGGATCTTTTTCATCTATTCATTTATTATCTGACCGGATCCACAGGGCTCTAAAGAAGCCCATGACTACAGAACTTGAACTGCATCCTCTGCCATAGAGTACAGCGTGGTTCTTCAACCTCGAGGATATGGGGCACAACCAAAAAATGGATTTTTCCCTGAACCCTTCATTTCCATATGACTTCAGAAAAGCTGTATCTCAAGAAACATGCCACCAGTAATTAGGACCGACAGACAAGCAGACAAAATAAAAATGAAGTAAAATCAGCTTTAGGAAGAAAAGTGGGTGATGTTCCTATGAGAGCCAGGGCCAAGTTGAATGTGTACTTCCTCACAGTTTTGATTCAGTTTTACTTATGGATTTAGAAGTTAATTTTAAAATAATAATAATTATTATCAATTACACATAACTCAAGTTACAGTCACCAAATTACTGCAACATTTGCTTCTTTGAAAATTTTTTTCCTTTTTGATCACCAATTTTGCCACATCCATGTTCACTTAAAAGCTAGTTAACTCCTCTCCTGGGCTGATTTCCTCCATTATTGGGGGAACAGTGCTAAAGGGCAAGTTCATTTTATCACCGAGAGTTCAACAGGGTAACATTCTTCTCCCATTTCTGAAAACCCAGAGCTGCTTTGCACCCAGCTTGACCTAACAGCTGAAGCTCTTCTGCTCTCACTCCCAGATCTGTTTGCCTTTGGCTTATGTTCCCAGCTCTTTGGAGTGCTGGTAATTATACTTGTCTGGGAGGCTTAGGAGCTGTAAAAAATCTGGACCTCTTCGCATTTCAGAACAAGGAGATAAGGCCCGGGCTCCAATTTGGAACTACACAAACTCAAATGGTGCGTGTGAGCCCAGAGTCCGCAACAGCAGCCTGCCAGCTTGGATCCACTTCTCCAAAGCTACGTACCATATGGTCGGCTACAAATTGAAACCCAAACAGGCCAAGATGTTTCACAGAACTCAATCAGACTTCTGTTAACATATGTGCTTGGCACCCAGAAGGTGAAATATTGGTAGTTGGAACTTCACAATCCCAATTGTAATCTAACCAGAATATTTCTCTTTTAGAAACAGCTTATCCTTGAGAAGAACAGAGCTCCCTGGTACAGTGCTTGCCTACTACATGTGAGGACACAAAATCGACAGAAGAAGATGGAGGAGGAGAAGGAAGAGAAAGGGAGGAGGAGGAGGAAGAGAAGGAAGAGGAGAAATAACACAAAAACAACGATATAACAAATCAAATTAAAAGAATCACAAAATATCATTATAATGTTTATTTTAAATGGATGGAAAAGTAAAAGTTATGAAAAAGTTTTATTAAATTTGTTTTCAGAAATATAGATAAAAATCCATGTTAGCTGCATTTAAAAAACAGAGAATGTGCTGTGGTAGAAACTGGTAAAGGCAGAGATTATTTAGCTGTATCAGGAAAACTAATGATTATTGATAGCTTGTAATAAACAGTCCTGACTCAGAGCATGTGGACAATGTAAAAACTGGTCTTCACCAGACAGATGTAAACTTCTAGCTGTGATGTGCTTTAAGACAATTATCACTATTTAGATGTGTTTTCATGTCCAAGGATGTATATTTTGAAAGCTTGATCTTCTCATAGAGATGTTTAGGAGTGAGATACTTAGGAATTGGTGCTTAGTGACAGTTACTGGGCCCTAGAGGCACTCCGACCATGGGAGGCATCAATATGACTTTCATGAGTCTCTCATTAGTTCTCACAAGAGAATAATCATGCAAAAATAAGAATGGCCCCTTTCCCTCTCTTTGACCCTATGTCTGAAGATGCAGTGTTCTGTTTACCAGGATCTCATAGCATGAGAGCATATCATAGCATGCTATGAGGCCCTTGTCAGAATCTAAATATATGGGCATTCATTGACTCCGATTACCTAACCTCCGCAGTTGCAGGAAACACATCTCTGTTGTTTGTGGAGTATTTGTAGTATCATGTTGCAGCAGTCCAAATGAACTAAAATGGCAGGTAATCCATTACTGAGACTTGCAATTGTATTTGGAAGCATTTATATGCATTGTTCTTCATTGACTTAGTAATATAGGACCAATAACAGCCCTCACCAGTGACTTTGTGACCAGCATTATCATTTCTGGGTAGTTTTATGAGAAGAAGCCATCTCGCTGGAGATAAAGTTACTATTTAAAAGTAGTCCACACATTTAAAAGCATTAAAACGTCAGCTGAAAGTGTTTGAGCTTAAAATAACAAGAAAAAAGCTTTGTTTTATTGGCTAAGCCCTGAAGACACTGCGTTTCTTATAATTTTCCAACTCCTGCTGAATATCAAGCTTTTCTATACATCTTGAGGATGCCAATTCCTCAAAAGATGTATTATATTTGCCTTTACCAAAAGGAGGTTATGGTGGATCGTTTCCAATGACCATAGCAATAAGACATAAATAACCACGAAGAGTGGTGAACTATAGTTATACGCGGAGCAAAGACGTGTCAGTTTGTCCTCGATGTCACACCAGGGTTCCCAGGAAGAAAGGGCACAGGGATCCATGAACAGGAAACATGTGTTTTGAAAACTGGTCTGAGTCAGGGGATTGAACTTCAGCCTGGAAGCTTAGCAGAAAATTTGTTTAGTTTTAGCACTTAATGAGATAAAAGTTGATGTTTCTGCCATGCGTCTGCCCTGGCGAATAGCTATTGGAAAGTGGGTATGAATGTATAAAAAACCGAATGGAGCCAGAACGAGCATCTCAGCTTGACCGGAGCTGGTAGACGGCCAGGGCTTCTTTTCCCTTTACATTCTTGAATCGCTACCAAAGATGAAAAACTGACACCCACAGCTTTGACCCGCCCTGCTTCCAGAGGAAGAGCCAGCTTGAAACAGCAGGAATCACTCAACATTCTTCTCTGAACGCAGCAGAGCCCCAGAACCCGCCTGCACGCATGCTCCGTTTGCGGCTTTCCCAGTTGACACTCTGCGAAGCGAGCATCTGGTAATATAACTTATCAAGGCAACCACCATCTACCGTGTGCACAAACTCAAATCATTTCAGATAGCTGTCTTACTGGAACTTCAGCTTTTAAAACACACACAGAGCAGATATGGTCTCTATTTCTACATCAATAAAAGCAAGACACCAATACCAAGCAAAAACATATATAACCCTGTTTGAAAAGCCAAATACCACCGAAGAGTACACAGGCAGGGACCCACGGCTCCAGCGGCATATGTAGCAGAGCTTGGCCTTATCTGGCATCAGTGGGAGGAGAGGTCGTTGGTCCTGGTGAAGACTTGATGCCCCAGCTTAGGGGAATGCCAGGGCAGTGGGGTAGGAGTATGGCAGGGACACCTCAGAGAAGCAGAGGGAGCCGGGATAGAATGGGGGTGTGCTGAGGGGAAACCGGGAAAGAGGATAATATTTGAAGTATAAATAAATAAAATACCCAATATAAAAAAAGAAAAGAAAAAGAAAAGTCAAATGCCCAGTATGAGGAAGAGGATGTGCAATAGGAGTCTGAATACAGATTCCAATCCTTTCATTTTCAATGACATAGTTGAAAAAAATCTTATCCCATGAGACACTGGGTTTCAAAAGTAGAACTAAAAGAAATCTAATTAGAAGAGAAAATTGTCACGTTGCTAACCAGGAAAAATTATAAAACAAAGAAGGTGTTTCTTTGGAAATGAGCTAAAGAAAGACAGGAAAGAGAGTGGAACGTATGTCATTCCCAGAAGTATCTAACAAACCCAGTGCAAACAGGGGCTGTGTGAAATCTGGAGCGATCAGATGCAGTGTGGGGGAAGAAAATAAACAAAGTCTGGAAGCTATGGGAAATCAAGTGCTCTTGCCTTCACAGACACTCAAATATCTACTGGAAGATAAATGGAAAAAATATATTAAGAAACAGCTATTTCCCAAGTAAAATAAAACAGCTGGAGGTAAGAAAGATCAATGTGCTCCCAGTAGGTGAGAAGGAAAATCTCAGAGAATTAAGAATACAACCAGAGAACGCACTGACAACAACACAAAAAGAAATCTTTGTTCATTTGAACTTTTATTAAAATTGAAGACATGATGAAACAAAATTTCCTAATAGAAACTATGAAGCATAATTTTTGTCTATAGAAGTTTTTTTTAAGAGATGTTTTGAAAGCTATCTAGGAAAATTATGGTCTGATATGTAATACATCTTCAAAATGAAACTCATTATTATCTATCCTATCATTAATATGCATGTCACATAACTAAGGAAATAAAATCATATTTAGAAAGTAATAAGTGTTGTGATTATCTTTAGTTTAATGTGCCACATGATTGTTTTAATGAGACATACTATTGTTCAAATAGACTTTCTATCTGGCCAACTCTCCAACCTCTATTGCATATGAAGAATACAGTTTTAAGAAAAGATGTGTAAATTTGTAGGAAACCATTTAAATGTAAAATAAGATGTCAACTGTAGAAACAGTGAGTGACAATTTTTACAGTGTCTGGAAATGATGCTAATCTCAAATATATCATAAATATTTTGAAAACAAAAGAAAAATTCAAGTAACTTAGTTTATGAAAATCCGTAAAGGAGAATTTGAATAGTTGACAATCTCTTTTCAGTTATAGTCACCTGACACAGAGGAAGATTGCTTCTATCTGCACTAACTCAGAGCTTTAAACTAGCATTAGCCAGGCATTAAACTAGCTCTTTCAAACTTGATCTTGTCAGCTAATGACAGAAACAACCAAGTGGTATGCAATTATTTTAAACAAGGATTTTGAGCATACATCATTTTCTTGACATTCTGAGAAAATGTAAAAATAAAAAAATAAAGGAAAATAAAGTACATACCCAAAACTTACTAGTGTACTAGCTTAAAATGTAAAATCACACATGAAATAATTAGCCAAAATAGTAGCATGTTGTTAAAGGGTAATTTACTCAAAAGGATTAAACTGCTGTAAAATAGACAAAGGAAAAGGAAAGAATATGCATTACAATGGTCAGGGGCATTCACAGTGGCTGCAGAAGAATATTAGATACACAAATGGAGAAGGATATAGTCTTAAAGTGCAAATTGTAATCATTGGAGACAATGAGAAACAGGAACAATTGGTGACTACAAACCCATGAGTTAGAACAAAGCAAGATTAATATTAACATAGCGTGGAGTATATATTCAGAGCCTTGAATGCCAGGCAGGGCTTGAATCTGAAGTCATAAAGGTAGGAGTCTGAGGTAATTTCCACTTTAGAGTTAGGGTAAATGGAGGATAAGCTCAACCGGAGATGCAGATGAAATGATAAGAAAGGCAGTTAAGATAAGGCCTTGGTCATCCGAATGTGGGTCTGATATGTGGCACTAGTACAGAAAGTAAGAGTATTTCCAATATTCTAAGTAATCCTGGTTTGTAAGACTCATCCAATGGGATGCGACATTAGCCAAGGCCTGGAGAGATCCTCAGCAGCTAAGAGCACTTCCTTCTGCCAAAAGGATCTAATTTAGTAACCAATATTCGCACAGGACTGCCCCCAACCTTATCACTCCAGATTCAGAGTCCCAAGCCATTCAGGCCTCTGTGGACACTTGAAATATATTGCACGCACACACACACACACACACACACACACACACACACACACACACAATTAAAAAGAAAAATCTTTTTGAAGAAAAAAAGAAAAAAAGAATGAATGAATTAACTTGTATCCTAAACCATTTGTGTCCATTTGTAGGATGAAGAGGACAATGATGTAACCTCACCTCAAAGGATGCTCATAAAACACTGTTCCAAGTAACAGTGTGGTAGTGAAAGCTGGGTGGGACCACAGGAACACTCAGAACTCGGAATGTCTCTGCTCCAGGACCCTTTTCTATGTGTGCTGTACATGCTGGTTATTTTGCCTTCCTACACCAAATGTACAAAGAATTACACAGTCCCACCTGAAGAGCCAATTCCTTTTTTTAAAGCAGAACTTTTCTCTTTCCTGTGACAATGTGGAATATGTTTTAAATAGTATTACATTAGTCAACAATTGGAATTTTGTTAGTCTTTTATTAGAACGCATATAAAAGACATTGTTACTTTGTTGGAAACAAATTTTCTAGAATAGTCTTGTCATTGTTCTATTGCTTTTGTCTTTGTGTTTCTATAGATGTCCCTTTCTGATTAAGATTTGGAAAATGACCATTATAAGGAACTTCTATATGCATGTTCCCCTTATCAGGGATATATGTCATAAATAACACTCAAAACATTCATCTGATGTGGTCATTTAAGTATGGAAGGATGACTGGGAATCAGGTTTCCCTGCAACAGAGAATTCATATATGATCAAAGTGTTCTGAAAACCAGAATACTATAAGTTCAGTTAAATTCCATCAGTGATAATTCAAAGCCTGTCATGTAGCCATTCTGAAAACCAGAATACTATAAGTTCAGTTAAATTCCATCAGTGATAATTCAAAGCCTGCCATGTAGCCTTAATGAGAAATAGATTATCAGCGACTTTTTCTCAATAAATAACTAGATGATTAATCACATAATAAGATCATATAGTTTCCTATGAAGTGGTAACATACAAATACTTTATTTAAAAACACTTTGCTATATCATGATATATCATGATCATATTGACATGTTGATATAGGATTATTTATATAACAAAAATACTAAATCCAGTATTCAAATATTTCAAGATAAGATTTGATAATTATGTATTTTCAAAGAGTACAGAAGAGGCAATGTCAGAAAGAAGAGGGCTCATGTTAATTTTAGCAGTAAGTACACTAGGGAACATCAATAAATTTCAGCCTACCTGTAAGTCTCAACTGTCAACTAATGTAAATTACACATGTTAAATCATGTTCATCTAATAAAAATGATGATGAACACAATTATTCAAGAACAAAACACAAATTGTATTACCTATGAAATGATTTCATAAGAAAACAAAGCAAAAGAAAGCAAAACCCAAATACTTAGATTCAGCATGATGGCTCAGTGGGTAAAAAAGCTTGCCTCCAAACCAGATTTCAATCCAGAACCCCACATGTTGAAAGGAGAGAGACGTTCTCAAATCATTTCCTGATGCACACTCATTTACAAGAAAGAGAAAAAATGGAAAGAAAGAAAGACGAAAGAAAGAAAGAAAGAAAGAAAGAAAGAAAGAAAGAAAGAAAGAAAGAAAGAAAGAAAGAAACAAAGAAACAAAGAAACAAAGAAACAAAGAAAGAAACAAAGAAACAAAGAAAGAAACAAAGAAAGAAAGGAAGGAAGAAACAAAGAAAGAAAGAAACAAAGAAAGAAAGGAAGGAAGAAACAAAGAAACAAAGAAACAAAGAGACAGCTAAAAGACAATGAAAGAGGTTGAAAAGTTTCCAGTGTTTTTGATAAACCAAACAACCATATTTGATTTTGGTTGTCATTTCTTTTGAATCTTTAAACAAGGGATAAATTTTGGAGGGTTGGGTATTAAATTAGTGGACCATCCCAAATTACTCTGTTTTATCTTATATAATTCTTTATTGTATACAGACCAGAAGGCACTGAGCTAGACTATTCCATGTTACTCAGTACTCTAAAGTCATTCGGTGGTGTTTGCTTGCCTAGTAGAGTGGCTTCATGAGCATTTCTAGAGTCTCTGTAGTTCTGGTTCTGTGACTCATTTCTTTAATGTTGTTTCAGAAAGCCATGGATGGGAATGCTGTGCCCACCATTCTTTTGTAAAGGCTCATGCCTGACTACAACAATCCCTGCAAATGCCGAGTAGTTAACTTCACAGGCAACTTGTTAACAAGCTTCCTCATATATGTATGTGCCCTAAGATACAAGAGCTTGGATCTAATAATACAAAGAAGCCAGCCTTCTCTTTAGTTTAATTAATAAACATAGGATAAAAATGTTGAACTTTATGAAATTGAAGTTGTGTCTTTAAAGATAATATTTTAAGCTATTGTTAACTATTATTATGTTAACTGTGAATAAAGTATCTAGGAAAGAGATAAATTGGGAGAGAGAAAAGAGGGAAAATAAAAATGAGGGAAGGAGAGGAGAGGAGAGGAGAGGACAGAAGAGGAGAGGACAGGTAAGGACAGGAGAGGAAGAGGAAAATAGGGAGGGTAGAGTAGGGGGAAAGAGAGGAGATGGGAGGATAGAACAGAAAAAGAAAGGAAAAGAGAAAATAGGGGGCAGAGAAAAGGGAAGGGGAGAAGGTAGAACATGAGATAGCAGGTAGAAAAATGACTGTGGACAACTTTTCTTAAATTTACTTTAAGGCATCAGTGATGCAAGGATGGTTCAATATACAAAAATCCAACACTGTTGTCATATTAACAAACAGAAAGGAAAAAATCACATGATCATCTCATTAGATGCTGTAAAAGCCCTTGACAAAAATCTAACAGCCCTACAGATTAAAAATCTTGGCTAGAACAGAGATACAAGGAGTATACCTAAATAAAGGTAATATACAGCAAGCCAACAGCTAATGGCAAATTAAATGGAGAAAACTTAAATCAATTCTACTAAAATCAGGGACCAGACAAGGCTGTCCCCTGTCTTTGTCTCTTCAATATAGTACATGAAGTCCTAGCTACAGCAACTAAAGGAGATGAAGAGAATACAAATTGGAAAGGAAGACATCAAACTATCGCTATTCACAGTTGGCATGATAATATACATAAGTGGTTCCAAAAATTCGACCAGAGAACTGCTATGGCTGACACACACATTCAGCAACATAAGTGGCTGGTTGTAAAATTAACTCAGAAAAATAAGTAGCCTTTATTTACACAAATGAAAAACAGGCTAAGAAAAACATTAGAGCGACAACACTCTTCACAATAGCCACAAATAATATTAAACATCATGGTGTAACTCTAACCAAGCAACAGAAAGACCTGTATGATACAAACTTCAAGTCGCTGAAGAAATAAATTGCAAAACAAATGAGAAGCTGGAAAGATCCCCTATGCTCATGAATGAGTAGGATCGACATAGTGAGAGAAGGAAATGTAACGGGGTGCTTGAAGGAGAGGGGTGCTAATGTAAAGAGGATAAATACATAGCAAAACATTTTCACATAAAACTATATTTCTTACAGCCTGAAAATCTGTTGTATCAGTCTTGCCTACAAAAATTAGAGCCTTCAAACAAGGAAAATTTACTTTAAGGCACATAACTATGTTTCAATCTGCTATCTGAGAACATAATTATATATTTCAAAGAAACCTCAGACTAATCTCCACAGAGTGGAATGGGGGCCTCGGGATCATGCCCATCAGAAATTCCCTTTAAACACTTTAACAGCAGATGCACGAGACAAAGCCAATCGGTGGCACTCCGTGACTTGTCCTATTTTCTGCCACCACGCTTTCTTTGCTTCCTTCTTATACCTATAAAACCTTGTGTTCCCTCTTCCTTCTAGGAACCAAGACTCATCTCAGTAAGTGAATCCACACCTTTCAGACTTCTGAGAAAACCATTTTCATTATTTGTATATTGTATGAGCTATATTATATCACCAATAAACTACTGATGCTTTCCTTTGCATAACTAGAAAATACTGAATGAGTTGTTCCTGACCCTCATCTTGCCATACGCCCCTCTCCTAAACCCAATCACTTCTCTGGGTCCTATTGTCTCCTGCTTGCCAAGAGCTTAGTCCTTCCTTCTACATTTGCTTTGGAATTGTTTTTTGGTTTTTGAAAGCCCATTCTACCAGTCAAGCACTGTCTGATTCAACTGAGACTCTCAATGATCAGAGAAATATTTAAGCCTTTTATCTACTCTATATTATTTTCAGGAGATTCTGAAACATGTACTCATCCTGGCAAATCCTTATAAAATCAATCTCCTGACCCCATCCTATTTTATGACAATAAAACATTTATATCAAGAGAAAAATAAGTCTCAAATACACTTTTTCACAGTTGCTTTGAAATGGACAGGGCCATCTTTATACTATCATAACAGAATGTTTTCTATGCGACCTAAAATCTTTCTCAATGGTATGAAATAAGCCAACAGGGAAATGGGAGGTGAATCCAGAACTCAGGACATCCTAGTGACATCTGTGCATATTCTCATGTCTATTGTGAAACAAATGCATGAAGACTTTGTCACCCATAACATAGAACATAATTTGAGATTTTGAGGAAAACTACTTTTAAAATGAAACAAAAGAATGAAAGATAATTATGAGAAACCCCTATCTCTGAGAAGTGTAAGTGCTGAACTATTAATATGTATTATGAATCTGGAGTTATAGGCCCCAGAGTGGCCGTAGCCGGCTGTCATAGGTGCTCGCAGTGTTTTATACGATGCTGTGCTGTGCACCATAAAACAAAATAATGTTACTTACTGGTGGCTTGCAGAGTTTTCAGTTTGAAAGTTTAAAGTTTATACCGCCGTGGTCTGAATTTATTTGTTTTAATAGCAAATCCACCATTCCTTACTTGTGTGTAAACCTAATTCTTTGATTAAATGTGTGAACAGTGAAAGGCCAGATAAATAGAAGAGGTCATTGGCTTGTATTAATTTTTATTAATAATTTTATTGCTCCCTGCTATACCTTAAAAACTAAATTTATGCTCATAGTTCTGCATCTGTAATGTGTAAACAACCGTGCTAGTTATTTTAAGAAAGGAAAAGAAAACATGAATAAATCAAAAATGTTGCTGCCTTTCATATTAATGCCATGGGATATATCAATCAAGTAGCTGAATAGGATGCTACATGTATAGGTAAAGATCTGTGCCCCAGAGAGTCCTTAAGTGGCCTGAAATCTTCCAATGTGCCTTATATCTTAAAGCCCTTCACATCTCAGTGCTATGGTAAGGTTCAAGTCTTTAATTCATGTAACTTGGGGGAACATTCCAGATACAAATTATAACATTGCTTCTACATGGTAAAGTGTTAGATGCAACTATTCAGAGGTTAAAAGAGATAGGTACTTTCAATAAGAATGGCAGTTCTATGCATTGTTTTATTTAAACTCCAGGCAGGTCCAGGAAACATCAGCACTTTCAAGACTGGGCATTTTATATCTCTTAGTTAAAGCTTGGAAGTAATTAAATATCAATCAGTGGAAGGGAGTTATGTTCTAATCTATGTAGAAGAAAATCATTTTTGAGTGTGAGACGACAAAACTGCTATTGCTACATGTGCTCTTATGAAAAGAGGTGGATTATAAAAACAAACTTTAAAAGAAATCATTAAGAAGTTTTTTTTAAGCATGTTAGATGAAAAAGTCTAGTGGCTAAGTCCTAAAACAGAAGAAATTATACATGATACACTGAAGAAATAGAAGAAAATTATAAATCAGTGATATCTGAGTTACTTTAATGAAATCATATCAGAGGGTGAGGCCTTAGAAGTACAGCTAAGGAGACGAGATCCTGTGTAGGCTATCACACTGCAGCATCTCAGTGTGATTTCAGACACAAAGGCAACTCCTAAGTGTCTTCAGAAATGACAAGTTAAACATGGAAAATAGGAACTAAGAAGTTAAGAAAATGAGATCTAGGCTGGAGAGAAGGCTCAGTGGCTAAAGGCTAGGCTCACAGTCAAGAATATAAGAAAATGGGTGCAAAGTGAGGTATGTAGAAAGTTAATTTTACTACAAAATAGAAAGTAAATAACAATATTAACTTATTATATTGTTGCTCAGAGAGGACCAGGACATTATCTTGGGAAGTCTATTAATGGTATTAACAATTTTCATTATAGTTTAGTTTGTGGTTTTTAACATTCTAAAAGCATGAAATATTTAATAGTTAGGGAGGAAATAGTTGGCTATGAAGGGGGAAATGACAGAAAACACAGCTGAAGAAGCTTGAGAGTAAAAAAGAAATTTTCGGGGGTGTTTATAGACACTAAAGAAATGACAGAGGAATTCCAAGAAATGCAATTATTAATATAATAAGATATACAGAGTAAGATATTTATGTCATTATATTATCACTATACATTATATATATATATATATATATATATATATATATATATATATAGTCTCGATTTGTTTGTAAGTGAAGATGATCTATGTGTGGAGAATGTTTTATTGTAGCTATCTAGACTGAAGAGAGGCACCTATCAATACAAATTGCACAGCAGGAAGCTTTTGAGAGTTCCAGATTCAAAGCCCATTGTGGCTTAGGGGACTTCTTCCAATAATGACTGGCAACACCAGAGCAGTAGTGTTGAGGACTGTGACAATTTTTAATATCTACTAGGGAGCACTGAAGATGAGATAAAATGTTTGGCTTATTGAAAAAGCAATAATCTGATGGCAGCCCGGAAGATCAGTTGAGCATCACAATTTGATGACTGCCAGCCCTGTGCTTCTGTAGGTCTGCCTCCAGGTTATCACATTGGGAGCTGGAGGTTCTGCCTATGGATTTAAGACAGACTGTTTTCAACAGGAACAGCAGTGAGGTCTCCTGTTTGAAGATCTGAATGTTACAACTGTGGAAAGAGTCACATTGCAGGAAAATTGAAATGGTCAAGGAAAAAACATTTTTCAAGTCCAGAGTCATCAGAATAACGAGTATGAGCATGCAGCTGGACTTAACAAATCAAAAGCATGCACAAAAATTCTGTGGGTATTTTTTAAACATTTAGTGTGGTGTGGTGTGCATGTGTACATATGTGTGTGTGTGTGTGTGTGTGTGTGTGTGGTGGTGTGCAAGAACATAACAGTGCATTTATGGAAGTCAGAAGGCAAGTTGCAGGAGTCACTTCTCTCCTTGCACCATGCCTTGTGGGTTATGGAGATCAAATGTAGGCCATCAGGCAAGGCAGTAGGTGTCTTTACCCTCTGAGCTATCTTGTAGGCCCCCAGAAACACTCTGTTAGCTTCCCTCTTTGATGTACAAAATCTATACACATACCATTGCAAAATAAAAGTTTATACCCCATTGTCTGCTGCCTGCCATTAGAAGTAGCTTGGAATTTAAACCACCAACTGAGAATAACCAGAGCAGCTGGAGGGATCTGAAAGGAAGGCTTTGGGAAACAGGGCATCCAGGGACCGAGAACTTCAGGGACTCCTGTGGTCAGGAACACTGAAATCAAACAAGAGTCTTGTGTTCTATGTCTGTTTTTCTCTAGGCTATCATTAAATGTGGCCTCTGTTGAAAAGGAGAGTTTGGAAAGAAGTGCAAGTCTCTGACAGAAAAGTGGATCAGATAAGCATGTGTGTTTGTGAGATGTACAACACACCTTCCTGGGCAGGCAACACTTGGGACAAGAAAGGACCCTGTGAACACTACCTGTTCTCAGGTGAGATGGTTAAATTGCTTATGTCTTAGGGATAAACTACTTCAAAAGAGAGTGTTTGGAAGGTTTTTTTTAAGCTATATTCACAGAAGATCATTGGCCACTAGGAGCCTTCGTCATTGGTGCAACACTAACACAGGAGTGATTTTTAAACTTTTATCTCACAATTTAGCTGTTCCTGCTCTATTCCACAAAAGTCCCACTTGTCCATTAGTCCTTCCAAGAATTCATACTTAATTTATTACCATTGTGTTTATGTTGTTGCTAGGTATTCTAAGCACTATGGCTATATTATCAAGAAAAAAAACGTCAAAATGCTTTCAATAAATCATCAAACTTTTGTCAAACCAATACTCAGAGCTGACATGTATTTGATAGATTTCTAAATACATGTTTGTGTATACACATTCAACAAATATGGGCTAATCTTTGTTTACAGCTGAGAGTATTGTATCCTCGAACAGTTCTAAAGAATAATAACTTAATTTCAGTTATCTGCAAAAACGTTTTTCAGAAAATGTAGTCTGCTAAAGGTGAGATAGTAATTAAGTTATTCTAGAAAAATTTAATTTTTTTTATTATTTTTAGAACTACACTGAGATTCACACAAAGCTGATTTCATCCTTTTAGGAGCAAAAATTCTTAATTCTAGCACTGTAATCATATAGATATAAAGTAATTGTGTGTGTTTGCACAAATGCCTGTCTGATAGCTATAATCTTTCAAAGAAGACTTGTCCTTAAAAGAATAAAGAAAAATATACATGGAAAAATAACTCTAGAAACATGGAGTTGATATAAAATATTTAGAAAATCATTTCAGAAAGTTTAAGAGTATAATATAATAAGAAAACAGTCTTAATAACTTATATACAAATTTGTTTATATTTAATCTCCATTAACTTCTGAAACAGGCAATATTCCTATGTCAATTTAAGAAATATGACTCTAGAGACAGAGGAATAAGCAGCTTATAGATTAGATTATTGGTGGGGGGAGAGTGTAAGTCTTCCTGTGGGGCTAGCAACATTGCACAAACACAAACATAGAGTTGCTGTGTCTACCTACACAAGACCAACACACACATAAAATAAACACATGCAATACACACCCATAAACATGCACACATATACATGCACATGCATACACATAGATACACACATAAATATACACACATGCACATAGACACAAACAAGTACACACATACGCACATATATATACATATAGACACACACAAATACACACAACATGTACATACATACTCAAAGATGCACACACACATAGACACACACAAACATATACATATACACACAGGACCTGAGAAAAGGAGGCATGCTAAAGGGAAGATGAGGCTTAGGTGGAATAGAAGGAAGATAAGAAGGTGGGTAGCAGTGGGTAGGATAACAATATATTGCCAATAGGGGAGAAACTATAATAAGAACCTTAGACACATCCACATTGTTGATTTGCTTGAGCGCACCTACCAGCAACATCAGCTCTTGCAAAGTGACAAAGATAAGAAGATAGTGCTTGGGGCTTGATATGCGCATGCAGTACTTGATAGAACACCTTGTGCTCGTCGACACTAGGTCATTCTAGCTCCCAGACTCTAACACTCAGACAGCCCAAGGTAAAGAAATCCTCTCATAGCCCTGCAATTGGATTAATGCAGAAAGTGGCTTAGCTGTTCCCATGACTGACTTTGTACCCAGGTGTGCTCATCAATATACTTCATTATTTACAAAAATAAATATCTTTTATCTGAATATGAAGAATTCAGGGATATCATAAAAATTATACTGTTGCAACCCATAGCCAATTCATAAATTTCCCATCTATGTGCTGTCAGGGAAATGCAAATCAAAATGACTCTGAGATCCCATCTTTTTTTTTTTTTTTTTTTTTTCTGAGATCCCATCTTAAACCTGTCAGAATAACTAAGATCAAAAATTCAAGTGACATTACATGCTGGCAAAGCTGTAGAGCAACAGTAACATTATTCCATTGCTGGTGAAAGTGCAAACTTGTATAGCCACATTGGAAATCAATATAGTAGTTTCCCAGAAAATTGGGAATAGACCTATTGGAAGACCCATCTATACTCAATCCTGACTATATACCCAAAGGACTTTTGAGTCTACCACAAGGACACTTGCTCAACTATGTTCATAGCAGCTTTATTAATAATAGCAAGAAACTGGAAACAACCTAAATATTCCTTAACCAAAGAATAGATCAGGAAAATGTGGTAATCTGTACGAGGGAGTATCACTCAGCTATTAAAAACAATGACATCATGAAATTTGACAGAAAATGGATGGAACTAGAAAGATCATCCTGAGTGAAGTAACAGATACAGAAAAACAAGCATGGTATATATTTATTTGTAAGTTGATATTAGCTATATAGTAAAAGATAACCATGCTATAATCCACAGACCAAAGAAAACTAAGTAACAGGAGGGCTCAAGGGGGTATGTATGATTCTCCCTAGAAGGGAAAATAGGATAGACATCATGGAGAGAGGGTGGATGAGGTGGATCAGAACAGGAGAAGGAAGGAAGCAAGGAAGGAAGGGAGGGAGGGAGGGAGGGAGGGAGGCAGGGAGGGAGGGAGGGAGGGAGGGAGGGAGGGAGGGAAAGAGAGAAGGAGAAAGGGAGAGAAGGAGGGAAGGAGAGAGAGAGAGAGAGAGAGAGAGAGAGAGAGAGAGAGAGAGAGAGTTAGAAAGAGGTAGATACATGTATAAAACAAAACAAAAACCTCCCATCAACATCAAGCCAAGTGGGCCTTAACATGGGATCAAATACTTAATAGAAGGCATTTTCTTTATGAAAAAATGCTTAAAATATGGAGATGTAAGTGTGGTTGCCTCCTTATAACAAATCATAATGAAGTCTCAATGTAGAGCTGTGTGAACATGTATCTTGTATTTCAAGATCAAGTGCTCTCAGGCTATTTGAAAGGTGTAAAGAACATTTGACACACACTGGCTTTCTAAGTCGGTTGTTTTTCAGGGAGATACAGAATTCAGTGAAGTACTTAGGAAGGAGGACATCAATGTAAGCATGCTGCTTAAGTTATACAGGAAATTCCAGAAACACTTTGTCTCTTCCTTTCCCATCTTTTCAGATTCTTTAAATAACCTTTATAGAATATTCAGTGGTGGTTTTCATTTTCAGTTGCTTTCCCTTGAGAGACAGTAGAAGTCCAAGTGTTTTGAAACATGTGAGTGCAGAGGAAATAAGAATCAGGAGTTACTGAAATGAATAATCTGGGTCCCAGCGTAGTAGCAGCAAGCATGTGATGGGTAGGACCCCGACAGAGAGAAAGCTCACTCTGTTTGACATTCAAACAGGCAGTCCTCATTTAAAGAGATGAAGGAAGAATTCTCTTTTTGTTGTTTTTGAAATGTCGATGCACAGAGAAATAAGATGTTAGGAAGGACTCAGCTTCTTGAATTCAAATCTGTGCATCTCAAAGCTGCTGCAAAGATGCCAGGTGGGAGATTCTATTATCAAGGGTAAAATGCACAGGTGAAACACACTAGAATTAAAAAAAAATGATTATCTTGAATTTCAGACTCATTGAAGCCAATGCTGCATTGATGTGAATATCTCTCAGTCAGTCACTAATGACCTCCTGGTTGAGAATTGAGAAAACTATAGATATACAGAGCAAAATGAAAATTCTCAGTGACTTCCTGGCTGGTAAGATTTAAGCCTTGCATCTGTGTTTTTTTCCATAGGAATTCCGTATCAGTAGACAATTGTGCATAAAGGTACCACCCTCAACTTCATAAAACACTGTGTTACCCAGATTTCATACATAAAGGCAAAATCTTGGCTGCTCTGGGATTCATTTGGTTTTCAAAGTAAAACTTAAAAAAATAAAAACTGTACAGATTTTTCATTCACAGAGGAAATGTTTTTCCCCTCATCTATCTGAGTAAGTTTTTGAATTTCCAGAATATACCTAATGACTTAAAAGTAATGAAGAACAGATCTCTAAGAACTCTGTGCACTTTAAAACTGTGCTTTTTTTTTTTTTTTTATAGCGTGGTTACTACACCTGTGAGCAATCAAACGTTTCCAATTTCCTTTTTAGGCTTTCTACTTTATCTAAAATATGCACCTTCACCAGATGTGTGGAGCGTTAGTTTGGTGGCAGAGTTATGAAAACTTAATGGTGCTTTCCCCTATGTCACTTTGAACTAACTCTACATTAGTGTTCCACAACAACTGTTGGGGCTGTGTTTGTTATATTCAGAGAAAAACAGTGGAGTTCCATTTTTTAAAAATATTTCCATATTTTCTATGAGAAAAAAACAAAAATAAAAGAATGAAAATAAATAATTGCTTCTTGCTTAGCTGGTTTTAACTGGTTGTATAAAATCTTCCCACCACTCATTGATTATAGGTAATTATTCCTGCTCAATGTTGACATGCTTTGATTTTCCCATTCTAAAGTTTCATGGGGAATGTACAAAACAGATCATTTTAAGAAACAATGGACAAATTTTCTTTAGATGTATTAAGTCAATAAATCAAAATTGGTGTGAAGTTTTAAAAATTGGTTTCCAGAAAGGAAAGAAGATTCCATCTGTCACAAATAGCCCTTTTTTGCATCACACCAAAATTCCCTGTATCTCTTAATCAGCCAGCTAGAAATTTCAATTAGACATGAGGAGTGGAGCGAATAATGAAGAAAATGATTTACTTATTTGTGGCAGTAATGGGAATGAGAGATGACATCAAAGGTAGTTCAATGATATCTGAGAGTTAATCCAACTAAATTAAAAACAGAAAAAAAAAGCAAGACAGCCAAGTGACAGTCTAGAACCCTGGGAGATCATCACACTAGGTTGTCTTGTTAGATTGATGTTAGGTAGCCTGTCAAAGCTTGGCAGTTATAAACATTTATTTCATCTTATAAGTCTGTACTATAATTGTACATGTAAAAGTATTTGTAAGAGAGGATGTGTGTGGACATAGGTAGTGTTTACTCCCAGAAAGAGCCAATGAGGAATGGATTAATGAAATCAGGTAAAATAGTTTGAATACCCTTGTGAGGACCTACTCATTTAAAGAACAAGAGTGACCTATCCGAGAAGGATGGGTTTCCGCATCTTTCAGAATGCTGCTGCCTATGTTTAGAGTCCAAAGGAATGCTGACACTCACAGAGCTTCTAATGCATTTGAGACACAATGACAGCCGTTGAAGACCCATTGCTCTGGCTCCATCCTCCCAATGCAGTACTGAACTACTGCGTGACAGACTTACTTGAGGACATGGAAGTGTCTGACTTACTACCAGAACGTATGCATGGAATGCGAAGACTGCAATAGGTGCAATGCTAGTATTTACACTGAAAATCCATGCAGGACTGTGCAGACCATGCTGGGTGTTCTTGTGACTAGAAGCTACGGGAATACAGAATAAAAATTTAAGGGCTTCATATGAGAGGCTTTAGAGTTCATGGAATTATTCTTGGATCCATAGCATATCAGATAGAACCAGGGGGTGTGAGAGGCTCTCGAGGGAGTATCTGCTACTTAACCATGCCTACCAAGGCCACTGCCAGTGGGAGCTCACCACACATGCTCTGTTCAAAGCACCATATTTCTTGATGCTAACAAATAATTGTGAAGAGTTCCTAGTCTCGGGTCACAGCAGGATTGAAATGGAAAGCTGAAATATGATTCAAAATCGTGCTTATCTTAGAAAGAACCCACAGAAGAAAATTACTGATCTATTTCACTAAAACCCTACTCAGCCCCTGACAGTTCTCTAGGAATCTTCCTGCAAATCTCTCAAGTTCCATCTCTTACTTAACTTCTATGAAAAACAAGAAGTAAAACCCAACACAAAGTCAACTCTGTCAAGTCTTCATGAGGTGCGATTCACAGCTCTATTGGGTGGAACAGCCAGGGTGACTCGTCAGCTTGATGCAGTGTTTTCTAGAGATCGTCCTGAGAGGGTTAATGGCTGGATCCCTCTTCGCCCTTTTACATTGTTCAAATGTTCATACTTTTGCCTGGACTGTCTGTGTTTGCATACATGCCATGTTTGGAAAGAAGCCAGAGGAGCCTATTGAGTGGCCAGCTGCGACTCTCCCCATCATTCCTTCTGATACAGGGACAGTCTCCAAGCCTGGAACAAGGCTTAACAGCCAGCAAACCCAGGAGAACCTCCTACCTCTGCCCTCTACCACCTTGAGTTAAAGGGTTAAAGCCACACCCAGCTTTTTCCATGGATGCCGGGGAAGTTCACACTCAGGTGCTCATCTTTGCATTGTAAGGCCTCTCTGCTATCTGTCAGACAACCTTACCTTTTCCTAATGCTTTCAATTCAAGTTCAGGCTTAGTTTGTGGCTGAATTATAATTTATCCAATTATGATGTGATATAGCAAGTTACCAATTTATTTTTTTCTATCAAAATATATTTTAAAAATATTTTCTAAAATGCTAGAGTCTCTTCAATTGATCTTAACACATATATGCTTTGTGAATGTTGTGTGACTTTTTAACAGCTCCTTTATTAATCATTTTTATTTTCTTCTTTCCCAAATCATTCAGAGTTCAATTAAGGTCAGTAAAAACCTGTCACGTTTGTGCATAGGGGCTGCAAAGTGCTGTAGGGAGATAAATGGTGTGTGGTATGTGTGTATGTGTGGGCTATGACCTAAGTACATTGTGTGAATACATGAAATTTAAGTGACTAAATAGAAAGATTACTAACCAGCACACTTACAAAATAGAATAAATTACAGGAAAGTAAGGGTAGCATTGTAGTGTGGTAGTGCATTGTTTGCAAATTCACAGTGGTGTGCAGCCATGCTCTGGACTTTCGGGCTCACTCTTTTCTAATGGATCCATCCAAAGTGAATTATAGTCCTTCAGATTCTATTCCCACTCTGAGTTCTGTACATGGTAGCATTTTGTCACCACTTGGACTATAAATTTATTGTAACTCTGTGTTTAGCCGCATTTACACTTAGCATTTCATGAAGTGGCTTAGAGGACGCATTGTCAGAATGCCAGATAGTTTGCATTCTGGAAGCTGTAGGCTGTACTATGCAGCCCAGGTGTGGCATATCCTAAACCTTACAGACCTCTTTAAGTTTTACAATGTGTATGCAACTAAATAATCTCATGACAAGTCTTTCAGTGCTCATAATCTCTTGTTCTGTCTTAGGGTTTTACTGCTGTGAACAAACACCGTGACAAAGGCAAGTCTCATAAAGGGCAATATTTAACTGGGGACAGCTTACAAGTTCTGAGGTTCAGTCCATCATCATCAAGGTGGGAGCATCACAGCATCCAAGCAGGCATGGTGCAGGAGGAGCTGAGAGTTCTACAACTTCATCTGTAGGCTGCTAGTAGAATATTGGCTTCCAGGCAGCTAGGATGAGGCTCTTAAAGCCCACACCCATAATGACACACTTCCTCCAACAGGGTCACACTCCCTAGGCCAAGCATTACAAACCATCATAAGTTGTAACATGCCCTAAATAGTTATATAGATACACTATAATTTATTTAATCACATATGGGTGATGGTGATGTAATTTCTTTACAATTATCATCCTATAGAATAAGAATGATGATTTCACTCCCCATTTTTTTGTAAAATATAAATTTTGTAAGATCTCTAGGAATGATATTGTAGGATCAGCATATTTGAAATTATTAAATTTACTGCTCAAGTTATTCACCAGAAGAGCTATTCAGGATATGATCTTACTTACAGCACTAAGCTAAGCTAAGACTTTCTTTCTTTCTTTCTTTCTTTCTTTCTTTCTTTCTTTCTTTCTTTCTTTCTTTCTTTCTTATTTTCTTTCCTTCTATTCTTTTCTTTTCTTTTTTGAAATTTTTGACAAAGAAGGCAAACCATACAATGGAAAAAGAAAAGCACATCTAAAACAAATGGTTCTGGTCTAACTGGATTTCTACATGTAAAAGAATGCAGATAGATCCATATGTATCACCCTGCACAAAATTCAAGTCCAAGTGGATCAAAGACCTCAATGTAAAACCAGATATATTAAATCTAATAGAACATAAAATGGGGAATAGCCTTGAACTCTTTGTTACAAGAGACAACTTCCTGAACAGAACACCAATGGCTCAGGCTCTAAGATCAAAAATTGATAAATGGGACCTCATAAAACAGAAAAGCTTCTGTAAGGTAAAAGACACTGCCAATAGGATAAAACAGCAACCTAAAGACTGGAAAGGGATCTTCATCAACCCTACATCTGACAGAGGGCTAATATCCAAGATTTATTTCTTGTGGTTAATATTTCAATATCAGTTGATAAACATGAATTTTAGTATTGCATTACATAAAACTTGAATTATTTTGCAGGAACGTGCTTTTATAAAGTTTTTTATTGATTGTCCTATGTCACATTTTATTCTGGAATGAGTGTAATTTTTGTTTAAATGTTTTCAATGATTTTCTGATGATCTTGCAACACTAAATGCAGTAATATTTGTAACACAGTCCAATTTCATACCTTTATCTAATTATCATTTCTATAATTTCTGAATTTGTATTCACCGTGAAATACTACTTCACAAATTACTATGCTAAATTATATCTTTCTGATTATATGTTTCTATATTTACATTTAATATGTTCTTATACATTTATATATTAAACCATAGAGACATCAAACTAAATTAAATATAACTGTCAATTCCACAACAATTTTCTATACAGTTGGAATAATTAGCCAAACATGTATTTTTCATCTTCTATTTTTTTTCTGATGTGCAATCCTATTTTTATCATTTCCTAAATTTTCAGAGTCATTTTGTAGAAGTCTGTTCTGAGTGACTTTATTTGCATCTATTCTTTCCTTCTGTTTTTTTCTTTATTTTTAAATTTTCAAATTACTGTCACTTAATAACATTTGAACATTTTCTAGGCATGGAGATCAGAGGACAATGTGCTCTTGTTTCACTTCCCTCCCTCTATCATGTGGATTCTAGAAATGGAAGCCAGCTTGTCAAGGTAAGAGCAAGCTCTTTTGCTCACTGAGCCTTGCTGTTGGCCCTCATATTTTCAATAATAATAATAATAATAATATACCTGGGAAGTTGGCTAGTTGACTTTACAACTCTACTGGTTGACTTTATGTTCTTTCAGAGTTCTAAAGCTTTTTTGTGAGGTCCTTATCTATGTACAGAGTCTCTTTTAGGTGTCTTTACCATTTCCTCATTGAAGACATGGGAAATGCTATGTTGGTCCCAATCCTGAAACATTTACTCATGACCTTTGGATAATTATCATGGCTGCAAATTCAGCAGTGCAAGCAGAACAGACAATTAACTGTTGCCATGTTTCTATGACCCGTGACTCAGGAACAGGTTTATTACCCTTGTCTGAGGAACACACTCCATCTCTGTCATCACTCCCATCCAGACCTGCTTCCTATCTCCAAATCAATAAACCTTAAAAGTGCCTTGTAATACTTACAGTGTTTCTCTCCAGGGAGAAATTGTTGTGTTAGGGTTTTGATGGGTTCTGACACCATACCAATTTCATCTGACAATGAATGAGCTGAAAGTTGAGCCGTGCACTGAGCCATGCTGGTAATTTGAGACCATCTTTGGAACGTTGCCTTTCAGACTTGAACAAGAAATCATCATTTGCTTAAAAAAATAGTGATCTAATTTATTTTTCATACCATCAGTCTGGCTCCTTCATGAAAGACAGATTAAGAGAGTGTGTTTTAGTACAAACATAGTAAGACAGTATTATTATTATTGCTGTTAATATTGATTCAGATGCTTAATTTATAAGGTAGTATAATGGAAATGCTTTTTAAATTTTTTATTGAATATATTCCTCATTTACACTTCAAATGTTTTACCCTTTCCCGATTTACCCATCCAAGAAAACACAACTCATTCTCTTATTTTTAATGTAAAATAGGCGCATTCCGGGCTCTACACAACTAAGTCAGTTCTCTGACTAATAATATGAAGAAAATAAGAAAATCTCACAAATGTCAGTATTCCACCATATATTGGGAAATAAACAGGCCATTTAAATGTTTCCATCCAAGAGAAAGTAATAGCAAAGCATTGATGACTGTTGATTATAAAATGTTGATAAGTAAGTGCTTGATGATATTGTACCAACAAGAAAGAAACTTGCAGTGAGTCCTCCTTCCTGGGCAGCTTGCTGGCATGTTTGTATATTCTTCAAATTTCTAATTCTGAAGACAGTATCGTTCCTCCTCATTAGGATATTTCAAACTCGCAGTCCTAGGACATAAGAAGTTTAGTTAAGTGATTATATGACTGAAATGATGCAGCTGGATGACCTAGTATGAATTTCTTATTCATCACATGAATAGTTTGAAAAATAATGTAAATTAACATGTGACTCAATAGGAGAAGATTTGAGCATCATGTGTAATGTCCTGGGTGAGATCCCTAGCACCAAACATGGACAGAAGCAGTAGGAGTGTAAGAACAACAATAATAACTATGAAAACTCAAGTTTATCAAGATCCTATTCATAGTCCAGTGATATTTGGAGGAGTTTGTGGATGTCAATGGAGAAATGTAGGCAGCAAAACTAATGCTTCCTTTCTTAGGCACTTCCCTTAGAGTCTGAGAGTTTCAGTGAAGATATGGGAATCCCACTGTGACCCCTGAGTGGCCTATACAAACTAAGGCATCTTTTCATGTGAGTATTATCGATGTTTATTCAGCCAAATAACAACAAAAACACTTGTGATTATTTAAAATTAGCACATTGGTATTCATTAAGCATTTGAGGTAAGTTGGGATTTAATTTTAGCAAACTTTTTATTTTGAAAAAAATTTATTAGAAAATCATCTAAATAAAATTTGCACCTGCTTTCTCTTAAATTCATCTGTTTAAACTTACTAGTTTGGGTGCAAACCAGCAGGGGTCTGCCTGCACTCAGGAACTGAGCACATAGGTGGTTCATCTGCAAGCTGGCCGGTCGCGGGACCTGTGTCCTATGTGAGAATGAACAGAGGGAGTGACCCCCTCCACACCATCTTTGTTCCATAACAGAGCAGTCAGAGAACACCTGGTTCACCTTAACAACCCAAGTATAACATTGCTTGAGGAAAGACTGAGCAGGGCTCCAAAGGCACAAAAGAGGAAGGCAGCATATCAGTAATCTATGCCAGAGGAAACCCAGTCATCCAGTGTTGCAGAAATAACCTTAAAGATCCACAGTAGGTTGAAGCACCAGCCAGTGACAATAAGACCATCTAACACCAGAGAGAACTAAATGGCTAAAGGCAAATGTAGGAACGTTACTAACAGAAACCAAGGCATTATGGCAGCATCTGAACACAATTTCCCAACAATAGCAAGTCCTGGATACCCCAACACACCAGAAAAACAAGAGTTGGATTTAAAAGCACTGGTAAGGATGCTGTTAGAGGAACACATGAAAAACATAAATAAATCTCTTAAAGAAATTCAGAAGAAAAATGATCAAAAGCTAGAAGCTCTTACAAGGGAAACACACACACACACACACACAAATCACATAAAGAAATTCAGGAGACTATGGGTCAGAAGTTAGTAACCAATAAGGAAAAAATGCAAAAATCACTTTAAAAATACAGGAGAAGTTTGATAAACAGGCAGAAGTCATGAAAGAGGAAACACAAAAATCACTCAAAGAATTAGAGGAAAACACAAACAAGCAAATGATGGAACTGAACAAAAACTTCCAGGATCTAAAAAAAGAAGTAGAAACAACTAAGAAAGCACAAAGGGAGACAACTATGGAGATAGAAAACCTTGGGAAGAAATCAAGGACCATAGATGCAAATATCAACAACAGAATACAAGAGATAGAAGAAAGAATCTCAGATGCCGAAGATACCATAAAAACCATGGACTCAACAGTCAAAGAAAATGCAAAGTACAAAAAGCTTGTAACCCAAAACATCCAGGAAATCCAGGACACAATGAGAAAGCCAAATCTAAGGATTATAGGCATTGATGAGAGTGAAGATTTACAACTTAAAGGGCCAGCAAATATCTTCAACAAAATTATTCCCTAACCTAAAGAGAGAGATGCCCATGAATATACAAGAAGCCTACAGAACTCCAAACCGACTGGACCAGAACAGAAATACCTCCTGTCACATAATAATCAAAACCCCAAATATACTAAAAAAAGAAAGAATACTTAGGTCAGTAAGAGAAAAAGGGCAAGTAACATATAAAGGAAGACCTATCAGAATTACACCAGACTTCTAACCAGAGACCATGAAAGCTAAAAGATCCTGGGCGGAGCTCATGCAGACCCTAAGAGAACACAAATGCCAGCCGAGACTACTATACCCAGCGAAACTCCAATCACTATAGATGGAGAAACCAAGATATTCCATGACAAAACAAAATTTACACAATATCTTTCCACAAACCCAGCCCTACAAAGGATAATAGGGGGAAAACACCATTACAACGAGGGAAACTATACCCTGGAAAAGCAGGATATTAAGCTTCTTTCATCAAACCCAAAAGAAGATAACCACACAAGTATAAAATTAAAATAAAAAATGATAGGAAGCAATAACCACTACTCCTTAATATCTCTTTACATCAATGGACTCAATTCCCCAATAAAAAGACATAGACTAACAGACTGGTTACATAAGCAGGACCCTACATTTTGCTGCATACAGGAAACACACCTCACTGTCAAAGACAAAAACTACCTTAGAGTAAAAGGCTGGAAGACAATTCTACAAGCAAATGGTCCCAGGAAACAAGGCAGAGTTGCAGAGTTGCCATTCTAATATCAGATAAAATTGACTTTCAACCTAATGTCATCAAAAGAGACATGGAAGGTCACTTCTTGCTGGTCAAAGGAAAAATCCAACAAGAAGAACTCTCAATCCTGAACATCTATGCTCCAAATACAAGGGTGCCCTCATTCATAAAAGAAACTTTACTAAAGCTCAAAGCACACATTGCAACTAATACAATAATTGTGGGTGACTTCAACACTCCACTCTCACCAATGGACCAATCAGGAAAACAGAAACTAAACAGGGAGACAATGAAACTAATTGAAGCTTTGAACCAATTGGAGTTAACAGATATATATAGAACTTTTCATCCCAAAGCAAAAGAATATACCTTTTTCTCAGCACCTCACGGTACCTTCTCCAAAATCAATCCTATAGTTGGTCACAAGAGAGACCTCAACAAATATAAAAAGATCTAAATAATCCCATGCCTCCTATCAGATTACTATGGAGTAAAAGTGGTCTTAAAATAACAATAAAAACAACAGAAAGCCAACATACACATAGAAACTGAACAATACTCAATGATACCTTGGTCAAGGAAGAAATAAAGAAAGAAATCAAAGATTTTTTAGAATTTAATGAAAATGAAGGCAAAACATACACAAATCTATGGGACACAATGAAAGCGGTGCTAAGAGGAAAACTCATAGCTTTGAGTGCCTCCAAAAACAAATTCGAGAGAGCATACACTAGAAGATTAACGGAACAACTGTAAGCCCTGGAACAAAAAGAAGCTAATTCACCCAGGAGGAGAAGCAAACAGGAAATCATCAAACTCAGGGCTGAAATCAATCAAGTAGAAACCAAGAGAACCATACAAAGAATCAACAAAACCAGGAGCTGGTTCTTTGAAAAAATCAACAAGATAGATAAACCCATAGCTAGACTAACCAAAGGGCACAGAGAAAGTATCCAAATTAACAAAATTAGAAATGAAAAGGGAGATATTACAACAGAAACAGAGGAAATTCAAAAAATCATCAGATCCTACTACAAAAGCCTGTACTCAACAAAATTGGAGATTCTGGAGGAAATGGACATTTTCTTAGACAGATACCAAATACCAAAATTAAACGAGGATTAAAGAGACCATCTAAACAGACCCATAACCTGTAAAGAAACAGAAAGGGTCATAGATAGCTTTCCGACCAAAAAAAGGACAGGAGCAGATAGTTTCAGTGCAGAATTCTATCAGGCCTTCAAAGAAGACTTAACACCAATACTCTTCAAACTATTCCATCAAATAGAAACAGAAGGAACACTACCCAACTCCTTCTATGAAGCCACTATTACGTTGATACCAAAACCACACAAAGATCCAACTAAGAAAGAGAATTTCAGGCCAATTTCCCTTATGAATATCAATGCAAAAATACTCAATAAAATTCTTGCCCACCGAATCCAAGAACACATCAAATCGATCATCCACCATGATCAAGTAGGCTTCATCCCAGAGATGCAGGGATGGTTCAATATAAGGAAATCCATCAATGCTATCCACTATATAAACAAACTCAAAGAAAAAAAAACCACATGATCATTTCATTAGATGCTGAAAAAGCATTTGACAAAATTCAGCATCCTTTCATGCTAAAAGTCTTGGAAAGGACAGAAATTCAAGGCCCATATCTAAACATAGTAAAAGCAATATACAGAAAACCGGTAGCCAACATCAAACTATGGAGAGAAACTTGAAACAATCCCACTAAAATCAGGGACTATACTAGGCTGCCCCCTCTCTATATATCTTTTCAATATAGTTCTTGAAGAACTAGCTAGAGCAATTAGACAACATAAGGAGGTCAAAAGGATACAAATTGGGAAGGAAGAAGTCAAACTATCACTATTTGCAGATGATATGATAGTATATTTAAGTGACCCAAAAAACTCTACTACAGAACTCCTACAGCTGATAAACAACTTTACAAAAGTGGCTGGCTACAAAATAAACTCAAGCAAATCAGTAGCCTTTATATACTCAAAAGATAAGCACACTTAGAAAGAAATTAGGGAAATGACATGCTTCACAATAGCCACAAACAGCATAAAGTATCTTGGGGTGACTCTAACCAAACAAGTGAAAGACCTATATGACAAGAACTTCAGATCTCTGAAGAAGGAAATCAATGAAGATATCAGAAAATGGAAAAATCTTCCATGCTCATGGATTGGCACGATTAATATAGTTAAAATGGCCATCTTGCCAAAGGCAATCTACAGATTCAATGCTATCCCCATAAAAATCCCAACCCAGTTCTTCATAGAGCTAGAAAGAGCAATTCTCAAATTCATCTGGAATAACAAAAAACCCAGGATAGCTAAAATTATTTTCAACAGTAAAAGAACTTCAGGGGGATTCAGTATCCCAGACCTTAAAATTTAATACAGAGCAATAGTGATAAAAACTGCATGGCATTGGTACAATATCAGGCAAGCGGATCAATGGAATAGGATTGAAGACACAGAAATGAACCAACACAACTATGGTCACTTGATCTTAGCAAAGGAGCTGAATGCATCCAGCGGGAATATGATAGTCTTTTCAACAAATGGTGCTGGTTCAGTTGGAGGTCAGCATGCAGAAGAATGCGAATCAATCCATTCTTATCTCATTGTACTAAGCTCAACTCCAAATGGATCAAGGACTGCCACATAAAACCTGACACACTGAAACTAATAGAAAAGAAACTGGGGAAGACCCTTGAGGACATGGGCACAGGGGAAAAGTTCCTGAATAGAACACCAATAGCTTATGCTCTAAGATCAAGAATTGACAAATGGGACCTCATAAAACTACTAAGTTTCTGTAAGGCAAAGGACACTGTCAAAAGGACAAAACGTCAACGAACAGATTGGGAAATGATCTTCACCAACCTTAAATCTGACAGAGGGCTAATATTTGATATATACAAAGAACTCAAGAAGGTAGAACCCAGAGAACCAAATAACCCCATTAAAAAGTGAGGTACGGAGCTAAATAAAGAATTTTCACATGAAGAACTTCGGAGGGCTGAGAAACACCTTATGAAATGTTCAACATCAGTAATCATTAGGGAAATGCAAATCAAAACAACCCTGAGATTTCACCTCACACCAGTCAGAATGGCTAAGGTCAAAAACTCAGGAGACAGCAGGTGCTGGTGAGATTGTGGAGAAAGACGAACACTCCTCCACTGCTAGTGGGATTGTAAGATGGTGCAACCACTTTGGAAATCAGTCTGGAGGTTCCTCAGAAAACTTGGCATGGCACTTCCTGAGGACCCTGCTATACCATTACTGGGCATATACCCAGAGGATTCTTCACCATGCAATAAGGACACATGCTCCACTATGTTCATAGCAGCCCTATTTGTAGTAGCCAGAAGCTGGAAAGAACTCAGGTGTCCTTCAATGGAGGAATGGATACAAAAAAATGTGGTATATTTAAACAATGGACTACTATTCAGCCATTAGAAACAATGAATTCCTGAAATTCTTAGACAAATGGATCGAACTGGAGAACATCATACTAAGTGAGGTAACCCAGTCTCAAAAGATCAATCATGGTATGCACTCACTGATAAGTGGATATTAGCCTAAAAACTTTGAATACCCAAGACATAATCCACATATTAAATGAGGTCCAAAAAGAATGGAGGAGAGACCCCTGGTTCTGGAAAGACTCAGTGCAACAGTATAGGGGAATACCAGAACAGGGAAGTGGGAAGGGGTGGATGGAGGAACAAGGGGAGGGAAGAGGGCTTATGGGACTCACGGGGAGTGGGGACCCAGAAAAGGGGAAATCATTTGAAATGTAAATAAAAAATATATCAATAAAGAAAAAAATTTTAAAAAAGAAAAAATCTTACTAGTTTAAGTGTAATATGTGAGACCGGATGTGACTCTTCCAAGCACAACTAGACATCAAATGCCATTGATGCAAGCATGAGAGGTTTTCATCCTCCTCTGGTTTCAATTTCAGTGCACTGAGAAAAGTTATGTACTTGGTCATGTTTGCACAAAGGAATGTATTTCTGGAAATGTATCATTCAAAACAGCAAGAAAATGACTTGGGATAATAACTGCAAATTAAACTAGTAAGCATGATTGAAGATTGAAGTAAATTTCTCATTTGAATATTATAGTACATAAATATTTCCATTTTTACACTTCTGGGAAGAAATGTCAGGTTAAAAAGGTTTGTGTGACTGACAGAAGTTGTGTTATTCTTTATAGATACACCAAAAAGATAGGATAGAATAAAAAACGTTTAAACTAAGTAAGATGGCTACCTGAAAAACTTTTAAACTGGAGAATAATTTAGAAAAGTTTATCTAATTATAGACAGAAAATGCTTACTCTTTCCAAAAAGATAATTATGTCAATTAACATGAAGAAATAGACTAAATCCCTTACACAAAGAAAATGTTAGTTAAAATTCAAAACACACACACACTCATAAACACATGATTTTAAGTACACAGGTAACTCAAAATATCTAGTTAACACTAAACTTTGCTAAGGAAATAAGAGGTGTTCAGCTTTCCAAAGAAAAGGACATGAAATACGTCAAAATACATAGTCTTAACTGTTTATTTCTCAGTATATTGAGTTCACTGACTTTTATCTTGTTCCAGGCAGAACATATATAAGTCTAAAAGAGACCTCTGCAGAACAGAAGTCTAGTCAACACATGATGTGGCCACGCTAATTTGAAATTGCATTTTGGTGATGCTTCAGGTTTCCAACGAGAGATTGGTAGACTAGAAGAAAGTTTTTTGTTTTCCATTTTCTCCTGGAACTGCAATCACAGGCTGTTCTGAGTCACTTGGTATGGAGGATGGTTACCTAATCCAGATCCTCTACAAAAAGGAGCAAGCAATCTTAACCAGGGAATCATCTCTCCAGCCTTAGTTTCTCTTTTTGATATAATATTTTTACTTATTATCTGAGAGTTCTGTACATGTGTATAATGTATTCTGACCATATCAATACCTCTCTGTGGCCTTTTAGTTTCTCTAAGACTCCTCCCCCATGTCTACCGAACGTTATTTCTTCTTCTTAAGAAAATATGTATTGTATAACCCACTAAGTCCAATTAGCAGTGTTGGTATAGGCATGAGTGTGGGTTTTCTAGTAGAGCAGTCATTCTCAACTTTCCTAATGATGCAATTCTTTCATACAGTTCTTCATCTTGCGGTGACCACTAACCATAAAATTATTTTTGTTGCCTCTTCATAACTATGATTCTGCTACTGTTATGAATCATTATATAAATATTTTGAATATAGAGGTTTGCCAGTGTGTTCCTAACCTACAGGTTGAGAACTGCTACACTACAGCATTGTCAGCCTATGAAGGGCCACACCTCTATCAGCCAGGATTCTCTAGAGTAATAGAATTTAGAAAATGAATATATATATATATATATATATATATATATATATATATATATATATATAGAGAGAGAGAGAGAGAGAGAGAGAGAGAGAGAGAAGGGGACTATTAGAATGACTTTCACATTATGGTTCAACTAATCCAACAATAGCTGGCTATGAACAGAAAGTCCAGGAATTCAGTATGTGCTCAGTCCACAAGGCTGGATAGTTCAGCTGGTCTTCAGTATGTTAAGGAATCCAGAAGTAGTAGGCTCTAATACTAGTGAAGAAATGGACTTGTTAGTAAGGTGAAAGCAAGCAGCAAAGACCAAAACTTTCCTTCTTCTGTGTCTTTACTTAGGCTTGCAATAGAACCTATGGTACAACTTAGAGTGGGGTCATTTTCACTCAAATGATCTGCATTAAAGCTGTGTCTTCCTGGGTCAATACCTAGATCAGACATGGATCTTCCTACTTTAAACTAAGCAAAAATCACTCACAGATGTGAGCACTATTTTGGGGTTTTAGATAATTCCAGATGTAGTCAAGTTGACCACCAAAAATAGCTACCACAATACCCTTAAAGTTCCTTTCCCTGCCTCAGTAAGCACTAACTGCCTGTACTTACTCAGCTAGGGGTATACCTATGTGATCCCCTCCCCAATTTGTGCTGTACTGTTGCGTGACTTGATCCAGTGCAGATCTCTAGAAGATAACCACAGTTGCTATGTGTTCTTGAAAGCAATATTCCTGTGATGTCCATGTTGCTGGCACAACAAAGTTTAAATGATATAACCCTAAGGAAGGGACAAGGTACTGGCAGAACCTATAGGATATAAAACAAAAAGCCCATTGCCTGGTACAGGATACCCTCCCTCTAAGTTGTTCTTAGGGGACATCACAGAGACTCTCGAAATGATACATATTATCACCATTGCTTTTAATTGATAAGACTCCATTGCTGTAAGCACCTTATGTTTTGGTGATAACACATGAAGGAACCAAGGTGCTGCCAGCTTGAAATCATTCACCCTCCTGGTTGGCTTTCATTTCACAGGAAGATCTTTTCAAGTTGTTAGAAGAGAAATGACACCAACTGACATACCCATTTGTAAACCTGTGAGGTATCATTATAACTGGCCTGACAAGATATGCCCAGAATGCAAAAGAGCATAAATGTTATGAGGATATTCAACCACTTTCTGATTGGTTAAGAGCTACTGTAAGGAGGAAATTCATATCTAGAACTGCTAATGGCAGTGAACCTGTTTCTGAGGAGCTTATAGGTTCAGGGGAGAACTTACTCATTTATTTTGCTAAATAAACATTGCATCAACTTACCTTCTAAATGCTTCTCTCTCTGTCCATTGATTAGTGAAACTGTCAGCCCTCATCAGAACACATTTCTTTAGAGGATAATGGATTGTGTAAGGACTCACAATTGGCCAAATATGTAGACACTGGTAAAACACTGCTTTCTGCCAAGGCTCAGAATTCAAAGGACAATGGACCAGAGAGATTATAAAAGCCAGAAGTTCAGTGAACTGACACAAATGAATTTGTTAATTTCAGGATGATGAAGAGTGACATTTTGAAATAATCCCTGGTAGATCCCTGATACACATAGATTATTAATGTCAGAATATTGTTTTGTAAGATGTGATAAATGTGTCCTTTGAAAATTCATTTGATGCAGTCCCAGTTCTTAATGCCTAAGACTTTGATTATATTCTCATAAAAGGCAATTCAAGTGATAATAAATTTTAAATGGATTCATTAGGATGTCCCTGATCTGGTATGACTGGTCACCTTATAAAAACTAAACTTAGTAGAGAATTTTACAAAGAAAAACTCATACAAAGTAAAACTGTTACGGAAACTCAACATGATGGTATCCCATTCAGAATGAAATGATGTGGTGAATAACAGAAAGATAGTGATAGAGGTAAACAAGGAACAGGCCTCCAAATAAAACAGGTCTAAATGAGCATTGTGGTATACACTTATAACCCTAACACTCAGAAGATGGAGGCCAAGACATATGAGTTCAGTTATGAGGTATGTTTAAGGCAACACTGGACAACACAAGCAACAGTATCAAATCAACAAAGAAAGAAGTAAGAGGAGGAGAAGGAAGAGGTATGGAGAGTGGCTGAAAAAAGAGAACAGAACAGAAGAAAGATGAAGAATGAGGAAGGAAGGATAGCAGAGGGGAGGAAGGGAAGAAGGAAGGGAAAGTAGGAAAGATGGGAGGGAGGAAAGAAAGGAGGCAAAGAGGGGGAACGAAGAAAAGAAAGAAGAAAAGTGAATACACTCTGCCTGCCTTCATTTTTTATTGGAGTAGACCTTTCAGAAGTGTGACAAAATCTATTACTTAAGGCAGTCCCTCTGTTGCATTCTATTATAAAAGACTTAGCAAATCAATGGTACCTGGGTGACAGAGAGCCTGAGAACCAGACAGCTTCAGCAGGGATCCCAGGGATCCAAAGCCAGGTCCAGTTGTTCTGTACCTCAGACTGTGCTTCCACATCCATGGAGCAGTGTCCCAGGGCTGCCCTATGGCCCAGCACCTGCCTGGTGACAGCATGGGGTAAGTGTGGTCAACTTCCCACATCCCACCTCCACGAGCGGTCAAGCTCTGCTACCGAGCAGATGCAAGACTCGTAACCCTACATGGATGACCGTAGTGAAAGCGATATCTGTGACCAGATAAAACCACTGCATACATGCACTCACAGTGGTCAAGACTACATGCAAAAGACCAGTAGAAAAAGTCAGAAAAGATCCTAATATGGATGGACAAAAGGCCCAAAATATCTCATCCCCATCGGAAGAGCTATTAACAGTGAAGGTCAGTTTTCTCTAAGATATATGCCTTAGTTGCTACTACTCTTGGTCCTATGAATAGTCACTGCCAGTGCAGAGACTGGCAGCATTAAGTACATCAGTGGATGTAAAATAAAAGCACATGGACTTGTGGATGAAAACTGTTTGAAAGACAGAAAAGAAATTGAAAAGGTGGGTATGGAGATAGATTGGTTTAAAAAAATATTATAAACAGTTAAGATCTCAAACAAAATGAAATAAAAGGCCATAGGATTTTCAGTCAAAAGTGTAGAGACCACAAGATGATTGGCAATCAGGCTTTCAGGAATTCTTGGTAGTCCTTCATATTCATTGTGCAAATAGTACATCAGAGGCAGTATTTTGTGGAAATTTTGTGAACATGGGATTTCCTTTGGAAGTTACTCATACTAACATTTTGTGGCACATTTCACAAAAATCTTTGTATATATTAGAAAATAGTTGAGGTCCTAATCCATGACTGTCACACGATGAGCTCAGGGCATATTTGTCAAACGGACAATGCTACATTTTCCATATACATTTGTTACAGATATTCTACTAAATAACGATCATATTTTGTGGAAATATAACCCCAAAAATTTGATAGCAAATGGAGTAAGGTTTTTATGACTTTTGAACTGTATGTAAAATGCCTTTAGCATTACGCTTATAGTATGTAAAATGTCTTTAGCATTACTCTTATAATTATAGAGATCATATAAATAATATGTTGAAAATATATGGCTTTTAGTGACTATAATTATGTAGAGTACAGGATTGTTTAAAGAATATTATGTCAAATATGGTGAAAATACTGCATCATAGTTGAAATATAATTAAGCTAGCAAAGATAATCACAAAAAGAATTTATAATGAGAAACATTTTGCTTTTATCTGCCATTAGGATTTTTTTTATAAATCTTCAATGAGATTGAAATTATTTAAGTTTACATGGCTGGGAATTCAGTTATAGAACTGCATTTTATAAACTTGTTTTAATATAAATTGAAGGTATATGAATAGAAGACACTAGGATTTTGTTGATATGTACTCAAAGGAGCTGAAAATATTGCCAAAGGAAAATTTGCATGTGAGTGTTCAGAGCAGTCCTTTTATAGTTACCAATGCTTGGGAAGCACTACCTAACTTAAGCTTAAGTAAACTTTGATACACCCAGACAATGGAATACATTTCATAACTGCTCAGCAGGAGGTATCCAGTCATGAGAAAGCACCAGGGAAGGTACATGCATACTACTTACTAGGTGAAAGAATTTAAGTTAAAGATTACAAGCTGAGCAATTCCAATTATTGCACAAGCCTAGATTTTTAATTATGTGTATGTGCATGTAAATGTGTGTTTGCATGTGTGCATATATATGTGTATTTGGGTAAGGAACATTAAATATTAATTTGAATTGTTGTCATCCTAGGTTAAATCTTTAAAAATATATAACACTAGCAGTATAAGGCAAAACCAGAACAGGGAAGTGGGAAGGGGTGGGTGGGAGAACAGGGGGAGGGAAGGGGGCTTATGTGACTTTCGGGGAGTGGGGCCAGAAAAGGGGAAATTATTTGAAATGTAAATAAAAATATATCGAATAAAAACATAGCATAGTTATATCATTTTCCCCTAAAAACTCCTGTGTTTTCTCATATATCCCTTTCTCTCAAATTCATGACATATTTTCTAATTAATTATTATAGACATATACCTGTACATAAATACATACTCATAAATACATGAATACAACCTACTCAGTGTGTATATGTATTTTCAGGCCTTTTTGGTATTGGATAAGAAATTTGTCATTTTCTTCACTGGTGAAGAGTATTTCAACAGCTCTCAGTCCTCCTCAGATGCCTGTAGTTCTTGGTATGTCTTGTGACTTTCTCTGCCCATGTTAGCATGTCTATTTCTGCTGTCCTTTGTTTAGCTCTTATTTAGGCAGTTTTACGTGTAAGATTCTATGGATGTAGCCTCTGACATTATTAGGAGAGAGACAATCCCATAGAAAACTATTTGATCCTCTGACTCTTACAATCTTTCTGCTTTCTTTTCCGTAGCATTCCCTGAGCCAGGGGACACAAACCAGCCTATATAGGCTCTTTGGTTGGTGGCTTAGTCTCTGGAAGCTGTGAGGGGTTAGTTGATACTATCATTCTTTCTGTGGGGTTGTTATCCCCTTTAGCTCCTTCAGGCCTTCCCCTAACTCTTCCATAGTGGCCCCTGACCTCAACCTAATGGTTGCCTATAAGTACCTGCATCTGTTTCAGTCAGCTCCTGGTAGAAACTTTCCCAGAGAACAGTCATGCTAGGATGGGGTGAAGAATTCTGGGAGGGGGGACCAGAAAAGAAGTAACATTTGGAATGCAAATAAAATAATTTAATGATCTGGAGGAGATGAAGGGGTTTACTACCCCATGGGAAGAACAAAGAGCCCCAGGACACCCAGGGACTAAACCATCAACCAAGCAGTACACATGGTTACAGCCAAAAATGGGGCAGAGGAATGCCTTGTGGGGCATCAGTGGGAGAAGTGGTCCTTGGTTAGGTGAAGGCTCAGCAGATGCCCCAATAAACGGAAGTCGAGGTGGGGAGGTGGGAATGGGTCAGGTGGAGGGGCATATACTTGGAGGCAGGGGGTAGGAGGAGGGGTTGGGGGTTTTCAGGGAGAGGGGAAACCGGGAAAGGTTTTAGCATTTGACATTTAAATGAAGATTATATTCAATTAAAAAAAATAATAAAAAAAAAAGAGAAAAAAATTCCCTGACCACTGGGTGCAGCAGATGCTTTGTAGATATCCATTGGACTGGGGTGCACAACTTTGCATTTTAATTAGTTGTGGTTTTCTGTAGTGACATCTATCTGTTGCAAAAAGAAGTTTACTCAATGAGAGCTGAAAAATACACTTACCTATGGCTATAAAAGCAAGTCTTTAGGATGTAGTTAGGGATTATGCTGGTTCAGGAAAGTGGTAGTTGTAGGTTGTTTTTTCCTTTTCTCTTGTTAAAGGGAGCTTAAGTCAAGTTAGAGAGCAGTTACTACTGACAAGGTATGCATAATCACATTCCACACTTAGAGTTATCATTTCATGCTAGTCCTTGTTATGTTTCAGAAACATCATAGATGGGTAAGACTGTATGTTGCTTCCCTCCTTTTGGAAGATTGCATGATGTTTTTGGGTACCATGAAAGGTATTCCTCAGAGAGGAAGATTTCAGATCAATTCCTGCTCAGAGGACCTTGTTTCTGAAGTCCATGATATCTTGAACAACAGGGACTTATCTCTAATCTCTACGGGACAACAAAGAGACTTATCAACAGTTTGTGAGGTTCGGGGAGTCTTGTGACAATTGACAAACAAGAACTTCTCATGCCTGGTGTTGGAGGCTTTGTTAAATGGTCTTTGGCTCTTGGAGAAAGCATTGTTAGACCAGATGAGAGAATTTTGTTAAAATTATTTTTTTATATTTATACACACATTTTCATATATTACAGGGCTTATAAAAGTAGACGGTTTGTAGTATGATTTCTTATGACTTCTTCAGCCATCAGATTATGATTTTACCTACCTTCTGTATTTATCTCCCTCCACCTCCCACACCTATGACCTCCTCTTTCCAATTTCCCCAATTACTCTTGTACATCAATAGGTTCTTCTCTATTGCTACCCTACTCCCTACCACATCCCAGCAATGACCTCATATTGCTTTCCTGGTTTCTGCAATTACTCTAAGATATGTACTCAGACCTGAAAATTTGGGGATGGGAATCTGAGATGAGAAGAGAATCTGCAAAAATGTATCTTTCTGTGCCTGGGGTTACTGATAATTTGAATAACAATGGCCCCCATAGGGTGATTTATTTGAATGTTTGATCATCATGGAGTGACAGCACTAGAGAGGGTTAGAGAGTATGGCTTTGTTGGAGTAATTGTGTCACTGATAGTGGGATTTGGGTTTCCAAAGCCCAAATCAGTATCAGTGTCTTTCTCTCTTCCTACCTGCAAATCCAGATGTAGAATCTTTGGCTAATTCTCTAGCACCAGGTCTGTCCGTGTGCTGCCATGCTTACCACCATGCTGATAATGGGCGATAAATATCTGAATCTGTAAGCTAAACCCAATTAAATGTTTTCCTTTAAAAGTGTTGTCTTGGTCATGGTGTCTCTTCACAGCAATAGAACACTAAGACAATTACTTCACTCAATATGATCACTTCCAATTCCACCCACTTTCCTACAAGGTTCCTAATTTCATTTTTCTTTATAACAGAATAATATTCCATGGTGTATATGAACCTTAAGTTCATTATCCAGACATCAGTTCAAGGATATTTAGGTTGTTTCCACTATCTAATTCCTGTGGAGCAAGGGACAACACTGAGCAGCTCTCTGTTCAATATGATAAGTCCTTTGAAAATATTTGAAAGTTTCTTAAAATTTCTCCCTAGGATATTGAAGAGTTAAGTGTAATTTTGTGATGGTAATTAATACAAAAAGTGCTCTTTCAGCTTCATTTCTCATCTGTGAAGCAGAAATAACTAGCCTTTGTTCCACTTGAAGGCCAAGTTAATTAACATACAAGGAAGTTGTTTGTGTTAAAATGCAATATGTTGCTAAATTGACTGCCATACTCTTTAAATTGCTGAGTCATCAACTTTATTCTGGTTTTGACATAACACAAAGCCTTCCCTTGGCCACATACTATGTAACCAACTCAGTGGTGATAAATAACAGGGAAATGAGTGGAAAGCACAGGGAAGCCTGGTAGCAATGCTAGTGTGCATAGAACTGAGCCCAGAAGCAAGCCATTCCAACCAAACCAAAGCACATTCTTTGCCAACACTGAATCCCATGTAAGTTTATAACAATCCTGGAAATGACTGAATTGTAGAAACCCACCCAGATGAGTGGAGCAGGTGTCTGGCAAGGGAAGAGATGAAAACTGTTTATGCTCATCTTCTCCATAAAGGAAGAAGACATAATAGGCAGGCCAGTTCCAAGGAGAGCTCTATGCCAACCTTGTGCAGCAGATGGGATTGAGTGAAACATCTCTTGTGACTAAGAATGAAAAGCAGTTGCAAGAGAGATGCATGAATCACAAATAAACACATAAATACCTCTTTGTTTTCCGTCATACACTTGATATGTTTCTCAGATGTTGAAATCATCAAAATGTGTGACAAACTGGGGCCTACATTAACAGGAAAGAATATTAGGGAACTTGGAGTTAACTCTGAAAACTCTGCACTTCTGAGTATGTGGAAAACAAATGGTATGAGCCTGTTTTTTGTGCACAAACATATTAAAATGTCTTTGAGATATTTACATAAAGATCATACTTTGCAAGTGGATGCATGCTTGTAGAAAAGAAACAAACAACTGACATTTGTCAAAGACATGTAGGTATGAGTTTTGTGATAGCTTATCTTGCTTGTCAACTTGACACACCAGGGAAGAGGAACTGCTTCTAAAGGCTGGCCTGTGGGTAAGTCTGTAAGGTTATTTTCTTGATTGCTAATTGACGTAGATCCCACTCCACCATAGGCAGTACCATCTCTGGGCACATAGACCTGGACTCTTTAAGAAAGTCTGGTGAGCGTGCTAGGGAAACAAGCCAGTGGTGGTCCTCCGTATTTTGACTTCAGTTTCTGCTTTAAGGGTCCTGTCTGACTTTCTGCCCTGACTGTCCATCGTGATAGATGGAAAAGCCTAAGCAGAAATAAACTCCTACTCTGAAAGTTGTCTTGGGTCACTTTTTTTTTTATCATAGCAACAAAATAAAAATTAGCAAAAGTGTCAATAAATGATAAAACTATTTAAGGAGACTAATGTGAAAACAAAGATCATTGAAACTATATTTAAAATTAAAACACAATCTTAGATATGAAACATCCAGACCCTTTAAAACTCACCCTGGTAAGAAACATAAAGCAAATTCTCAACTCTTTGATTCTAATTTTTCAAATAGACTTTATTTGTACAGTTGTTTATGTCCTCGGTATCATAGAAAAAGGGACAGATAACTACCACATGACCCCTGTCCCAAGCTATGCACAGCCCCCGGCAGTACCAACAGAACAAAGTGAAGTGGTACATTTATTTGGTAAATTTTATAAGCTTACATTGACTATCAAGAATTACTTACCAAAGAGAATAGTTTATATTTAGGTTCACCTGTGGTCCTGAGCATTCATTAATTAAGGTCTGTGAAATACAGGAAGACAAGGAGCCACAAGTACAGGTTCAGACTGACTAGCTACGATGCTGTAAAAACACTGAGCTTGCCTGTCATCCTTCTCTCCCACTCACGTCCTTCACCAGCTCATCTTTTATAATTAGACCAGAGTTTTGCTCTTCAGAATTCCATATGGCTGAAATCATTCACACGCAGACTCTTCTAATTCAGTGATCTCATTTATTAATATGCATTTGAAGTCCCCATATCTTTTCTTGTCTTGATAGCTCATTCCCAGTTAAGTTTTAAAAACATTCCACTGTCTTGATCAGAATGTATTTGTACTATGTACCAGTTGGTTGAAAATATTTGCAATTATAAAGCACACTACTATATATATCCACATGTACACTTAGGTTTGAATATGTTTTCAGCTCCTTTGGATAAATATCAAGGACCTAAATTGCTAAGTTGTACAGTAAGGTTATATTTCATTTGTGAAAGCAACACCAACTGTCTCCCAAAGTATATCTACTATTTTGTACACCTAACAGCCATAAATGGCACTCCCTACTGTTTCACACACTTACCAACATTTACTGCTGTTGTAAGTCTTCCAGATATTGTCCATTCTAATGCATATATAATGGTGTCTCATTGGTGATTATTGTTGGTGGTGTTGTTGTGATGGTGGTGGTTTTGTTCCTTAATTAGACTTTGGGTTTATTTATTTAAATATCACATACTTTTACAGGGCACATTTTAAATAGTATTTTTGGTTTTATTATTATTGAGACTTAAGAATTTTAAAATGTAAATTGGTTAACAGTCTGCTATGTAGTTTGCAAATATTTTCTTCCAGTGCAACATGCTTTTGCATTTTTTGAGAGTGTCTTTTGCAAAGAAAGCATTCAATGATAAAGGTATCCAACCAGTTTTTCCTTTCTTTCACTGCCTGTCTGGATCTGTAAAACTAATAGTAAAAGCTAACTAAGTTCATTACTAAACTCAAGTTCATTTATACTTTTTATGTGACCTAAGACCTCAGTAGCTCAATATTTTATTGTAAAGTCTATGGTCTAATGGGAGTTAATCTTTGTAAGAAAAACCAGGTGTGAATCTAGAGTCATTTATTTTGCATACTGATGGCCAATTTTTCCAAAATTACTTATTAAAACTACTTTCTTTTTCTAACTTGTCTTTGCTCTTTTGTCATAGATCACTTAACATTTATGTAGGACTACTGGCATTTCCATTCTGGTCAGTTAATCATTATTCCTGTATTTGCTACTTCATCAACATTACATTGACTTAATTATGGTATCTTTATTATACATCTTGAAGTCAGTTAATGTCAATCCTCCAAGTTTTTAAGCTGACATTTTCCCAAAATAAGAATTAAAATCTAGGGTAAATGGGGGGGGGGGAGGTGGTGGTGGTAGCATTAGCTGACTGCACAACATTGCCGGAGGAATAGTTTCAATCGTTCAATCTCAGTTTGATTATAACATGTGTGTCATTAAACAAAACCAACTTAACTGAGAGTATCTCTTCATATAAGGACTTTTTTAAAAGACATGATAGCATTCAATTTCAACATAAAGTTATCAACATAAATACTGAGACTTCAAGAGAAGAAAACAGAGAGGTGTTACAAAGACAAAGTTCTAAAACATTGTGATTATACATCTATTATATTTGTAATATTGGTATTGTTTTATTGGTATATCAATATACCACAATTAAAACATCATTGAAGGTCCATTGCACATATGTTAGAGTGGTATTGCTTGATCTTCTTGGAAGATTTCTAACTGTAGGTGTAGGGACTGACTCTGGTATACATTGGTATATTATGTTGGTAAAATATATCTCAGCTGGGCTGGGATTGCACATGCCTTTAGTCTTAGCACTCCCAAGGCAGAGTCAGTTGTATGACTGCATTGGAGGCCATCTTAGCCTTCAGAGTGAGTTCCAAGACATCCAGAGCTACACAGAGAAACAGTGTATCGAAAATCCATTAAAACTAAACTAAAACAAAGCTATATACATGTATATACATATACATATACATTTGCATATGCATATGCATATGCATTTACATTTACATTTACATTTACATATGTTTGTGTGTGTATGTGTGTGTATCACAAAGTCCAATCAGTAAGAGCTGAGAGTAAACAACAATCATAGGAAAACTTTTATTTTCAAATGTCTAGACAAGAAATAAAATTTGGCAAGTAATTACTAGTTCTGTAAGATTTCTATTCTTAAAGCTAAAGGTCACATAGTGAAGACAAAAAAGAAGGCCAATGATGATTAAATACCTTCACTGTTCATCACACACACATTATTTTTTCAAACACAACGTAACATACTAATGGGTGGCAGAATTTTTTTCTAAGTACACCATTTTTGCAGTGCTTGATTTATTTATAATAGTTAAAAATAAATGATCACAGAGGAATTTAAAGAACGTGCCGCTTCTTATCTTAAAAGCAACTGGTAACAAAGATACTTCAAGCTTCCCAGTTGTTTCTGGAAAAACTGTGGGAGAATGGTCCAGGGTTTGAAAGAGCTACATGGCAAGACATTGTCTCAGTAGACAGACACAGTGGGACTGAAGAGAAGGCACAGTGCTGAAGGGTTCTCCCTGCTCTTCTGGAGGACCTGAGTTGAGATTCCAAGAACCTATGTCACCTTACAATCCCCTGGAACTAAAGACCAAGGGATTTGTCACCCTTTCCAGGCCTCTCTGGCGCTCGAACACGTGGGCACATATCCACACATGTACACATTAAAAAACGGGAAAACCTAATAAGCAGACATGTATATTCAATTATATTCAATATATATAGACAGGTATGTTTAAAAAACAAAGCATTTCTAGGATTCCAGCCACTGGGATACTCAAAGCCTGTGCATTCTGCTATTGCAATGGATGTCCTTGAAGTCAATCTAATGTTGCCAGTACCTAAAAGTCTTGTAAGATGCCAGTTGATTTTTCACATGCTTATCTTGGAGGGATTTATGACTCAGAAAACAAGGTTATGAATGTAAATTCACACTATGCCAAATTTCACATTTGGAAACCATTTCAAACTACCTTCTTTTAATTTTTGAGATTGTTACTTAATTATAACATTTTCTTTTCACTTTCCTCCCTCCAAACCCTTCCATAAGCCTCTTCTTGCTCTCCTTCAAATTCATGGCCTCTGTTTCTATCAGTTGTATGCACATATAATTTGTATATATGTATATATTCCTAACAATAACCTGTTTAATCCATATAATGTAACTTATGTGTATGTTTTCAAGTCTAATTGTTTGACACTGTACAACTAATTGGTTTGTTGGGAAAGGATACCTCTCCGGCTCCCAGATTTCCTCAGTTACCTTTAGTTCTTTGTGTAGGGTTGAGGCTTTGTGGGCTTTCCTTGGTTCTGTTTGGCATGCCTTGTGGTTCAGATCTTGTTAGTACAGGTATGTTAGTGAAACTTCACTGGTTTAACTTCTGACATTACTAGGAGACACAATCTCACAGCCAACTCCCGAGTTCTCTGGTCCTTACAGTCTTTCTGCCCTTCTTTCACAATGTTCTCTGAACCTTAGATGTGGGACTCTTTTGTAGATGCAATTGTTGACTCTGGGCTCCAGAATTCAGCATTTTGCTTGACTGAGAGTTTCTGTAGTGTTTCCCTAGTGATAGGCTTCTCTATCTGGTGAGAAGAGAAGTTTTCTTGATGACAAGTAGAGACTACACTTTGGTAGAAGGATGGCGTAAGGTGGGTATAAGAATGAATGCTTACAGATTAGTGTTATGGACTATGCTGCTATGGTAAGTTAGTAGTCGTAGTTTCTCTAATAAGCATGATTGCACGAACACTGAGAAGTTAGCTAGATTTCCAGTTCCAAGCATGTTTTCTCTCTTTTTGAGCAGGTCTTAAGTCTAGCTTTGAATCAGTTATTTCTGACATTTTCATGCCCACTTTCCTTAACCTCTGCTATAAGTTCCCCACCCCCACCCCTAGGGCTCCCTTAAGGCCTTTCTTAGCATGCAATACTTGCATCCAATATTGTGTTTCATTATAATTATATATACATGTTTGTAATGTATTTTTATGTTATGATGAGATCTTATTTGAGGGGATTTTTTTTAATTATAGAAAGTGAAACATCATGAACAAAAATTTCATTTACTTGATCTTCAAACAGAAATTGATTCAAAACATCACAGACATTGACAGGTACTTTTTAGTGCTGTACTATTTGAGATATAAAAAAAAGACTCAATTGAAGAGAAGCATGTGAGCAAAATATTTCACCTTCAAAGAATCCTATTCCTAGACATAAAAGACTCTCTGATATTCTACAAATGAATGTCAGCACTGGTGTACTTCAAGAGGACTTTTATTGCTACTAAATCTTGAAATATAGTAAAATGACCCTAAAACAAGATCTCTCAAAACACTAACTGAAGGCTTGAGAGCCATTTCAACTCCCAAGTTGAAAGCACTCTGAGAGTGAGGCCTAGTGACACTTTGCAGAGATTTATTTAAATTAATTGAATCTAAATATGTGAAACCCATGATATTTTTAAAGATTCCTTAAAATATGGATTTTTTTAAAACAAATGTCTTCTGTTTGTGTTAATCATTTCTTAAGAACACACTGGACTCTGGCAACTTCTTTCAACACCTGTGTGGACACAGGTGGACTCAGTTCTGGCTCCTGGCCACATTTATACAAATGCTTATTTCCTGCCCTCCTCATCATGGAGTCTTTACCTACAAACTCCCATGTGACATGAGGTATCAAATGACTTTGGCTCCTTCTTTGTGACATACTGTTTACAGAGTTCATCATGAGACAGTTTTCAAGTAAAACATGATTCTGAAAAAGCTGTTGTCTTAAATCAAGACATAGTGGTGGATCACAGATATTTTGGTGTCTATTTTTAAAATTAAACCTGTGGCTACCACAGGGTTCAGGGTTAGATTGTGTCAGAGATATCAACTCAACAGAGAGCTCTAATAGCACACAGAATAAATGTACCTGCCATGCATTCTTTTGTTCTTTGCACTATGAAGAACCATTTTGGTTATGACAATGGATCCATTCTACTGCTTTGATAACTAGAACACAGGTGGTCTATCACACCTGCAACTGAAGCAGAACTTTTGGTTTTCCTACCTGCCCTGGCTCTCTATCCATCACTTTTGATCGCCAAAGAACCAACCCTTTAGAGAACAGTTTTCCTGTGGCAGTCAAGAGGGAAAAAATATCTTGAATACGATTAACCTCCTCGTACCTTACTGGGCACAAGAACTCAATGCAGGAGTTAGAGAAAGAAGTGAAAGAGCTGAAGGGATTTGCAACCCCATAAGAAGAACAACAAATATCAACCAACCAGAACCCCCAGAGTACCCAGGGTCTAAACCACCAACCAAAGAGTACACATGGAGGGCCCCATGGCTCCAGCTGCATATGTAGCAGAGGATGGCCTTGTCTGGCATCACTGGGAGGAGAGGTCCTTGGTCCGGTAAAGGCTCAATGCCCCAGTGTAGGGGAATGCCAGGGCAGGGAGGTAGGGGTGGGTTGGGTGTGGAAGTGCACCCTCATAGAAGCATGAGGTGGGGCATGAGATTTCCAGAGAAGAGACATTTGAAATGCAAATAAATAAAATATCAAAAAAATTATCCTATTCTAGATTAGTTTTGTCTAGATTTAATTTAGGATGGATGCATTAAAAGCTGTCCTCCTATGTAACAGTCACTCTCCTTGTTTCTATCTTTGACAGTAAAATAGGTAAATCTGTATGAGAAGAAATATGGCCTTGAGCAAAATCTCTTTTCACTCTTACCTCTAAAGTGAGAGAACACAACTGAATTTCCTACTTAAACAGTGTCTGATTTTTCCCCCTCCACTCATGGCTTCATAAAGACAATTTTCAGTTTCTTAATGGGGCTTGGTCTTTAGTTATTTGTTTCTGGGATGCTGATGTTGGCTCCTTTCCAGGACACATGGAATGTGGGAGGAATGTCCAAGATAGTTCCAAAATGATGGAACTATGCTGTGGTGGGAGCAGGGTCTGGACTGCTGGGCAGAGAAGCCACTGCTGTGCTCACACAGAAGACATCCTTCTTATAAACTGATCATTAGCAGTGACTTGGTGTTGCAACTGTACCGAAATAAATTCATTTATAATAGTGTTAAAACAATGCAAAAGTATTTCTTTCATTAAGAATCCATACTTGTAACCTTTTCCCCTCTTTTATTGTGTGTCAGCTTTATTGTCCTTGAAAACTTGTGTCACTCTTCATTTCTTCCCACAACCCTCCTATTTTCATTCACAGGTGTCTTGTACACAAATGCATGCATGCATGAGTATGTCTCTGCATGCGGGTATATTCACACAAATGTTGATGACAGCAGAGGCCAGAGGTGTCACATCCCCTGCTGGAGCTGGAACTACAGATAGGTATGAGCTACCTGATGTGGGTGCTGGGAACTGAACTGAGGTCTCCTGCACAAGCAGGAAGTGTTCTCAGACCCCGAGCCCTCTCATTAGTGCTAAACCTGTAGATGTTTTGCTATATACATTTAATGTTTTGATTATTGTGAATTCTCAACTTTTGCCCACTTTTGTTTCTATAGATTGCCAATCTTTATTGACTTTTGTTTCTTTTCTAATTCCAAATATTCGTTTATTGTAGAACTGGAATTCTTACCACCTGATATTTGTTATAAAATTTTGATCAAATGTAAACTTCTTAGTTTTCAGCAGAAGTCCATTTAAAATAGTTGATGTTAGTCAATTCAGTGGGAGTTCATATTTGTAAACTAGTTGTCTTTTCTCTGCTTTTCTCTTGGGTATCTGATTCTTCTCATTACCTGAAGAAAAAATAAAAAACTGATTCTCCAGAACTGCCTTATAAATCTGAAATCTCCAGATTTAGTAGTGATACCAGAAATTCAACCAGATATATTAAAATACATTTGAACTATTTATAACCTATGAGATAACAAGAGAAATGCAATCAGTTATGCATGGTGGAATAGAAGGAAGCATTTCACACATTTTCAAACTCTTTTTGAGAGTATACTTGGTGGCATCAACATTTCAGATCTGTTCTCTTTTAAACTTAAAGCAAACATGAAAAAATAAAAAAATGTGGCTTAGATTGCCATAATATCAATTACATAAATGATGTGTATGTTAATTGGACAATGGAATAGAATGTGTTTCTCTTAAACATTTGGAAAGATGTATTGATGGAAACATTGCATGCTTCCTATTGATTTATGTTTCTCATTTTATAAATGAGCCGTAAGTGTATAAGCAAGTTCAGTTATTGTTTTACAAAAGTTTGAAAACCATTATTTATAGAAAAGCCTTATTTTATTTTTAGATAGTAATAAACATACTTGTCTGCTGATTTTAAATTCAGGATCTTATCTCAGGACAGATATGAACCATGTTATTAAAAGTGACTACAGCAATAACTGCTAAATTTTATCTCATATTTTATGATTCTATATTATTGGAATAATTGACATGTTTTGATAATGAATTTTAGTCATTTTCATAATCAGAAGAACAACATTTTAAGCCCATTATAATTGTATAATTGCAGTCCTATGTACCTTCATAATCAAGTTATCTACTTACATTGAGAATCTTTGTTCATATTTGTAGCTCTCAAATGTGCTCAATACTTATCTGGGGAAAATTCCTTGTATCTATTTTCCATATTTTTAGCTCTGTCACAGAAGAGAATACAACTGAGGATAAAAAGCCCTAGAGAATTGAGACTCACATAATCTTATCATGTCACTCTTGGCAGGTACATTTAGATAAGTTACTTACCATATGTGCACATATGTGTACACACAATTCAAATATGTTGTACTGTTCAGTTTTGAAACAGACAAGTAGTTTCCTGTAGACGTGAGAATATTCCAAATCTGCTGCTATGCATTTATGCTCCTTGTAAGTAGTGTGCTGCCACAAAGAAATAAAATTTACTGTTGCTCCGTCTAGACTGTAGCAGCCTTTGGCGAAGGTTTAAATGTCAAAAGTTTGACTGAACCATTCATTTCTCAGAATCAAAAGTTAATCCTTGTTTCCTTTTAATAATTGAGACAATTTCCTTGCCGCTCATGTGTTTAATTTTTACAGGCTACCTAGAAGACCCCAAGGGCCCCCTGGACAATCACTCTGTCTAGAAAGCTAAGATAAAGGGTCATTTGTGCTTCACTGGGGAGGTCTAATGCAGGAGCTGGTGGGATGTAGGAGCATTGGAGCCATTAGATTCTGTCACAGAGAAAGCATTATCCTGATGTGTGTCTCCATTTCTCCTCTACAAAAGTGATGATTCACACATAATTAAAGAATGTCATTTGAATACTACGTCTGGAATTTTGGAAATCTTCAACAGTTTATAGCACTTTTCAATGCCCTAGGAATTATTTCTCCATGTCTCTTTCAGTTCACAGCATGAGTCAGGGTGGGTGCGTTGTCTCCTTTCTTCAGTGAGAGTTTTTGAATGGAACAGCCCTCTCTTGCCATGCTGGGTGGAGGGGGACCTTCATAGTGAGGTTGAGTATTGTAAATCAATCCAAAGTGGAGTCTTTCTGTTCAAGTCCTGTGGATTTGGCCTGAAAGATATGGAAGAGGATATTTATATGGTTTTAACTCAGTAGATGAAAGAGATAAGGGGAGACAAGGGGAGGTATGAGAGAAAGCATGGCTATAATTAGCAGGGACTGTGTCTTGTCTCCAGTCAGGAAAGTCTGGAATAGAGTATGCAAATTGAAACTGTGTTGAAGCTGGATTTACTTAACCTCTTGGTTTCATGCTGAACGCCTTAAGTATCTCTTCAAAGGCATGGATGTGCGTTTTCCACATGGTGGTACCATTTTTTTTTTTGCTTACATTGTCTTCACATACAGCCTTTTGTTAAAACTAATATAATTTTTAAAGACTTATTTGTACTGTATCTGAGTTAGCAAAGTATACAGGCTTTTTGTTATCAGTTAATATGACTTAAAGTACCTTCAGGAACTACTGAACATTAAAATAGAAAAGGAGACTACTAAAGGTAATTTTCAAAATTCTCACTAACAAAACCAGTATTCGGTTTTATATGTATGTGGAGAATAATGAGGTAAACTAATTTCTGTCCTAACTGAATAGTAAAATTCACATACATTTGAGAGTGTAGGACTGCCTGCATTAGTGAAATTAATATTTAAAATTTCCAACATGTCCCTTGGCACCTGAAAGATATCCACAAACATTTGCTTTACTATTCAATTATGGCTTAGAAACAGAATTGCTTGGTGATGTGGCTTATTTTTAACTTTTAAAATTCTGTGGCTTATTTGTAGTTTTCTATAATTTCCTTCCTCTACAATAGCATGCTTTATTAACATAGTATCAAACCTAATCTATACCTAACGTTTTATTTTGTTTTCTTTTTTTAATTGTTGTTGTTTGTTTGCTTTTTATTTGCTTTGGCAATGGTGGTAGTATGTTTTTTTTTTTGGTTTTTGTTTGGTTTGTTATTTCTGTTTGGTTAGGTTTTTTTTTTTTATTCATTTGGGGTGTTTTTTTGTGTGGCTTTGTTTGTTCATTTGTTTGTTTGTTTGTTTGTTTGTTTGTGTGTTTTGAGACAGAGTCTCACAGTATAGCCTTGCTATCTGGAACTTACTGTGTAGACCAGGCTGACATTGAACTCAGAGAGATTCCCCCTACCTTGCTTCCTAGTTGTTGGTATTAGAGCTATCTGGGTGTCCAAAGCCATTGTTCTTCCCATGGGGCTATAAACCCCTTCAACTCCTCTGAACCACCCTCCAGATCCTCCGTTGGGGACCCCAAGCCCAGTCCAATAGTTGTTTGCTAGTTTCTGTGTATTTGTAGGGCTCTGACAGGGCCCCTCTAGAGACAGCCATGGCATGCTCCTTTTGGTACACGCTTCTTGCGTAGTGTGGGGGTTTGGTGACTATTTATAGGATGAATCTCCAGGTAGGGCAGTCACTGGGTGGCCTTTACTTCAGGCTCTGCTCCACACATTGACTCCCTTATCGTTCCTGTGAATATTATGTTCCCTTTCTCAGAGGAACCAAAGCACCCTCACTTAAGTTCTCCTCCTTGAGCTTCCTGTGCTGGGTGAATTGTAATTTGTTTATTTTGAGCTTTTGGACTAGCATCCGCTTATTAGTGAGTGCATACCATGTGCGTTCTTTTGTGACTGGGTTACCTTGCTCAGGATGACACTTTCTAGTTACATCCATTTGCCTAAGAATTTCATGAGACTCCCAGGGACTGAACCATCAACCAAGGGGTACACATGGTTCCAGATATGGCAGAGGAATGCCACTTGTTGGGTCTTTGGTCAGGTAAAGGCTCAATAGAGGCCCCAACAAAGGGAAACGGACAGGGCAGGGGGTGGGGAGGTGGGAGTGTGTCAGGTAGAGGGGCATATACATGGAGGCAGGGGGTGGGAGGAGGGGTAGGGAATCTTTGGGGAGGAGGGGTTTGGGAGGGGGAAATTGGGAAAGGTTTTACCATTGGCAATGTAAATGAAGAAGATACTCAAAAAAAGAAAAAGCTATATATCATCATGTTTGGCCTGTCCTAACCTGTTTCTGAAGTCACCGTGTTCATTTATTGTCAGATCTATACCATGACGAGTCAGGGTCTAGCAGTGTGGACACAGTAGGAAAGAAGTGGGCACACAGATATATGACTCAAGCTATTCTATACACACAGGTAAATGGTTAACAGTTGCAGCTAATAAGACAACTGTATGAAGTCATTGTCAAAGATAAATAGGCAGATTTCAATACAATAAGCAGAAAAGGGACAATGGGAGTTTCATGTCCATGCTTATTGGGTGTTTTTAGTGGCCGTTGTCATTGGTAAGAATTTTCCCTCCCTTTAAACAGACATGTGACATTCTCCCACTTGCTCATGTGCAGCACACTCACTGCAGTGTAATGAGAATGCGTCAGAAGACTAATCTCTTCACACTCTTCCTTTAGTATAAGCACAAGCTTTATTATAAGCTTTAATATAAGCTGAAGCTTTAATATAAGCACAAGCTGCTCCAAACTGGTAGGTTAGCCTGTTGTACTGCCCCATCCTCAATAAGTCCCCTTCTGTTGAACATTTGTTACATGTCAACTACTTTGCCAATTACTTCTTGTCTACTGCATAATTCAATACCCGAAAACATCTTTGGAGAGACGCAGGGAGGTCCTGAAGCCAACTGGTCACTGCTCAAAGGAGCTGGTGTAGTATTTTCCTAATTCCTGTTTCAGGGATGTCCTGCCAAGAGCTTAAAATAGGTTGTAGGAAGAGTAGTTATGCTACAAAGACAAGAAAAACTGCTCCAGATCAGAGATGGTTTATTTTGGTTTCTGGTAACATTGCAGGAGGTTTCTTATCTCCATTGTTCACATGAGCCATCCGACGTTCAGAGAAGCAAGGAGCATGCAGGCATTAAGCGCTGTGATAAACAGTTCAGCTGGGACTTACATCAATGCCTGCATGGTTCTGATGTCTATGTATCTCATAACCACTGTGCTGTGCAGGAGTTCTTTCTTGCAACTGTTCAGTTCAGAGTGTCCTGCAATGTTGAAAATATATTCTTAGGCTATGGGACCCCCCAAAAATTATCCTTGATATCTGTTCACTTTTTAAAGATATTTTAAAATTAATTCCTGCCTCAAATGTCACTTCACCTCAGAATAATTACGCTATTTGCATTCTTTTACTCTGAAACAAAATGAATGTCAATCAGCTTAATGTGTAAAAATAACAAAACTCAAAATGACAGGTTCTCACAGGTAGATTTTGCTCCTTTATTTCTTTGTAAAGCTTTCTGTAGGTAGTAAAGAATTTAAAAGTGCAGCCAATGCTGTGGAATTTACTTTGCATTAACTTAAGAAGAACAGATATAAACTAATCACCTGAATGCATACAATATTTATGCAATGACTATGATACAATATTTTCAGAAAAAATAGGTTATACAGAGGAATTCTATATGCAACTGTCAAAATTCTGATTAATAAACATCCAAGGTAATGTCTTGCATGGCTTTCCCCAAGGATATAGATACAAATTTCTGTCTCACAAATAGAACATTGTGAAAAGCCAGTGTATGACCTCACCTCAGTGGAGCTGTGTGAACTCTAGACTTTATTGGAGCTACAATGACAAAAATGAGTAGTTGTTCACATCTGGACTTACTCTCTCACTGGTGATTATTCAGAAAGCTAAATCCCTGAGGTCTCTGCTCAGATGACAGACAACTCTACCAAAGAGAGTTCTAGCAGTTGTTTGATGCTTACTAAACTGTGGGGAAGGGCCTTATTAATACTATGAGCTCCTAAGCCTACTAAATGGCTTGACTCTTGGGATTGTATGCTTCATCAGCCTTCTGAGTCTTTGGAGTTTCCCACCTACTTCATGGAGATTCATAGGTATAGATCATGCCCAGAAATCTGATAGGAATTGCCATCAGGGTTTGCTTAGCTGATTCTTGCAGAACCCAGAGTTACCAGCCCAAGAGAGAAGAACCTACAGTGATCTGGGTTCTATCATTGACGCCCCAAATGCCCTATGGACTTGCCTACAAGCTAATTCTATGGAAACATTTTCTCAACTAAGATACTTTTTTCTCCCCCTGTAGCCAGACAGAAACCCCAGTGGAGTGACAGAGACAGTAACCATCCATAAAACTTTAGGTTATGCATCCAGAACAACTGGAGTGGAGGCTATCTCAAAAGCTGTTGCTAGTCTGTGGGATATGTTCTTCTAGGTGGGCTGCTTTGTCTGGCTTCAGTATGAGAAGATGTGCCTAGCCCTACAGAGACTTGATGTGCCAGGACAGGGAGGTGGGGAATACCCATGGGGATCCTCACCCTCTCAGAGGTGACAGGAAGGAGTAAAGGGGGGGGGATTATGAGAGGGGGTAACTGGAAGTAGGGGCAGTGACCAGCATATAAAGTAAATAAATAAAAGAAATAAAAAAAAGATTCTTTCTTCCTATAAGACTCTAGCTTGTATAAAGTTGTTATAAAAGCTAGCAAGGTCACATATAGAGTTCCAAGTTCTATCTCTGCAACTTGACTTGGGTAGGATTTTTTCTCTCACTTTCTGGCTATTATTACTTATAATAATAAAGATTGTGTCTTTATTGTAGGATATATAAATTCTAAAAACAAGTTGCTCTTGGGCCTTGCCTTTCTCAAAGTGCTGACCTGTCCCTGTACCATCATGTTGATTCTCATACCCACTTGTTTCAGTAGTTTTCAAGTTTCCAGTTCCCCTTGATTTGTGTTTTAGTCATACAGTTGCATAGTTTTAATGTATTTCTGGTGGTAGTAAGATATGTCTTAATATATTAGTCATTACATGTTGTAGTAAGATAAGTCTTACAAGTCAAAAATTCCACCACACACAAACCCACCCACCCACATTAAACATAGCACATGTATTGAGTGTCCAAGAATAATTATTGGACAAGGTAGAACAAGATTCACAAACTGTTTGAACAAAAATCTGTTTCTTGTATTTTTTTGGGTGTATATTCTAATTTTTTTTGTTTGTTTTTGGATTTGGTTTTTTTTTTTAAGACAGGGTTTCTCTGTATAGCCCTGGCTGTTCTGGAACTCACTCTGTAGACCAGGCTGGCCTCAAACTCAGAAATCTGCCTGCCTCTGCCTCCAAGAGTGCTGGGATTACAGGCGTGTGCCACCACCACCTGGTGTGATTTTTTTATTATACTTTTCTTTGAAGAATTTCTTTCTCATATAGCTAATGAAGGTCCCAGGGCCATCTGTAGCTGTATTAAAGACCTCAACATAGAAAAAAACTTGACAAAATGATTTAAGAAAAATTTGGAAACAAATTTATATGTATATTATTTATTAATTCTTTCATCCCTTAATTGTACTTAATGACTCAATTGTCCAAAGAGAAATTATTGTTTAACTCTTTTTTACTGTGCTGAATGCAGTCCCACGCAAGTCATATGGTGTAAGGTTAGAGGGAAGTGTGTCCTACTAAAGAAAGTAGCTAGATATTACCACAGGAGAAAGGATGCCGTATTTTTAGACAGTACCTCTGCTAGAACGGACCCTGGAGAAAAATGTCAGCTGGAGATGCAATCACAGCTGGTGACAAAAGTAGTTACCCCTTCATAATCACCTTCAGAGCCTGTCTGAGAACTTCCTCCTACTTGCATTCTCTGACTTTTTACTACTCTTCACATTGTTCTTGTCTTAAATAAGGATGATGCTATATCATTTCAACAACACAATACAAGTCTCCCTTATGCTTTATCACAGCTAGGAACCTGACTACAGTAGAAACTTCCTGTTTTCCAAAAGTCTCTGAAAACCCACAACACCCTGGGAACATTGACAGTATACTAAGACAAAATATGTCTGGTGGCTAAATGGTAAGAGAAATTATTTTATATGAATAATGCATTTGAGTTACAAAGTAATATTTGTTTTGAATATACACTATACAGTTAAGGAAGGGCAATGTTCAAGCAAGCTTCAAGTTAAAGTAATTTTATATGTACATTTTTATGGTTTTTATTTCTCAACCACCCAGTCACTGATAACCATCATTTCACTATAGATAAACTGTTCAAGAAAGTATACACTCATAAGGTGCCTTCATTATTTCCTCATTATTCTATGTGTTCACCTCTTAAACTCACTATAGTCTTTACAAATTATCTCCACAGAATAAGATGCTTTGGTTTAACAAATACTTGAAATACAATTCTTTTTGTCTGCTTTAATCTATAGAGAGACACTTTTTATGGCCAATTTGAATGTCAGTACACTGTTCAGCTTTTCTGCCTTTAAGTTCACCTAATTCTTCTATATCACCTTATTCTTCCATATTCTATAGTCTATGGTCTGTGCAGACAGAAACAGTGACTTATTTCCCTGCTGTAAGGAGCTGTGCATTAGCCAGGAGAATCCCTTGAGATTTACACTAGAAAATCCATTGAACTTTCTGATTTCCTGTCCAGATGTTTCAGCTACAAATAGAATTCCAAAACAAGCAGCGGGGACGACAGCCAGTCATCTCCATCATAAGGCCCTCTGATAGGTGTGGTCTTTTCCTCTACAGAAAACTGTAGGATTTTTGGTGACATGTCGCACAACATTAGTTGGCTTCTATCTTTCCCTAGCAAACCAAAGAAAAGAAATTGAAATGGCCTTTAAGTAAAACACAGTGATGCATGCATTTAAAAAAGTCATTTTCAAGGATGTTTCATTAGCTGTTAACAATCGGAGATAAAATCTGACAGATTGTTTTCTGGGTTTCCATTAATTACTACATGAGAATTAATAGAAATCTAATGCTTAGAAGTAGATGTCCTACATATGTCCATTTGTGTCTGGCTCCAATCATTTATACACTGTGCACTCATACAGCCAGGTATTTGTATAAGACACATCATACTGCTATGTGCTTCAAGACAACATTTACAAGGTCTTGCATTGGCAGTTTGCTCCTCTATCCACAGAGTACGGCTAATTGTTCTAAGAGTGGTTTATATATAGCCTAGCCTTCAAATGGGCTTCATTTAAAATTGGCAGGGGTGGCTTACACCTGCAAAAACTTGAGTATTTCTCTCATAACTTGGCAATATAGAAATCTGTTTTTCATCACAGGGTATATGCCTAAGGAATTACACTCTTGCATGCTTTGATTATTCTTCAAATCCAGAAGGCAGACTCCATTATCAAAAAGAAATTTGCTAAAGAACTTTTGGGAAAATACGGTTTTCACAAAGGAACCTCAAACTAGACAGGATGTTTATTTAAGACATTTGTTTGAATAAATGTGAGATACACTGAACAAAATTACAGGATGGCTCTACTTTTAAATTTATCATGCTGTGACTCACATAACGTTTGCTAACTTGAAAATGCAATGTTTATCTTTATCAAGATAATTTACTAATAGAAACTATTTTCTTACTTTGAACAACATGAACCAAAACCACTCAGCTGCATGGTAATCTTTTCCCATGCTTATTTAGACAGACTAGACCATGGAATTATGCAGGCAATCTATGTAGCATAGTGTAGTAAAATTTTAACTAGCTGTCGTCTCAACTCAATCAAAAGAAGTGGTATCAAATGATTTGCTTTGTACCTATGTGATATATTTCCTTCTGTCTTGCTATTGCTATCTATGGTTTGAATAGGGTTCGAGTATGGCCAAAAAGGTTTCATATGTGAAAAATCTAACCTTCATTTACATTATTAAGGTTGTAAGCCATATATATATATATATATGTATGTATATATATACATATATATGTAAATATATGTATATATATAATATATGTGTATATATAGATATGTGTACATATATATATATGTATACATATATATGTATGCATATGTGCATGTGAATGTGTATAATGTATATGTGTATGTATAAATGTATAGATGTATAGATGATGTATATATGTATATACAAAGGTCCACTGGGAGATACTGAGGGCTAGATAAGGTCATCATGAAAATCGTTGTCAGAATATGATCTAACAAGGCAGGAGACTTGCCTGCTCTGTCCAGAACGACACTCAGAGTACTTGAAATATAACCTGGTTCATCCAAGCCCAAAGCTCAAAAGACCCAATCTCAAAATATCTTTCTAGAATTCTCAAGTGTATGTTTGTGTGTGCATAAAAATGAGATTCGTGTGTGTGTGTGTGTGTGTGTGTGTGTGTGCACACGCGCGCGCACGCATGCGTGTTTATTGTAGTTTCACTTCTAATATTAACAGTTGTTTTGACCTCAGGTCTTCTGCAAAATCAGGAATTTTCATGAGTTGACAAATTCCCACAAAGTCTCTTCATTTAATAGCTATACCTATTAAACTTCTCATCAGTGTTGTGTATTGTAAACAGCTATTATTACATGGCTGCAAAGACCCAGGTTGAGACTGGGAATAGAGCGGGTAAGTCAGAAAATGTTCTTTTAAACAATTGTTTTAATAAGCGGTAAAATTAAGTTTTATCTAAGGTATTAAAAGGAAAAAAAACTAGTAGAACTCCAGTTTTATTTGCTACAATGCTTTGTGTTCTAGGTTTTGAAATAACAAAATAATAAACGTTTGCATCTTGATTTCATTGGTTTTACAACTAATAGTTTTTTTTTTTTCAGCAAGAAAGCAACTGAAAGATAGAAGCAACTGTTAGAAATCAACACAGGTTTGTTGTATTCTGATCTAGTTGCTTAGATAAAGATCCAGACTCAAAGAACTCCTGTGCTATGCTCATTTCAATGGAGAAAATACATGCACAGATCATAAATTAATGCCTGGAAACTGCCCACCAACTTCTGCCAGAAATGGCTAATTTGCGACAGTGGGGGCTTCATGAAAATGACAGTTTCAGCCCATGTGGGGACGCAAGCAGAGCCGTTTGGGAGGATGGAGAGAAGTGGTGCCTGCCAATTGATGTTGGCAGGGGATCGTCCACCCAGCAAGTGCCAGAACTCATCAGCATATTTCATGTGACGAGCGCAGGCATTGTCTCTAAGAGCTGTGCCATAAGAGGGCAATGAGGCTGCAGACTGCAGAGGGTAGCGTTTCAGCAGGTGGCTGACAGAGACATTTAGAAAGAGTGTGCCAACTGGGAGAGAGGAAGAGAAAGGAGCCAGCCAGAGACGAGGCGAGTGGTGCGGAGCCCAAAGTAAAGGCTAAGGTTGCTCTCTTAGCAGTGCCCTCATTGTAAGCGCAATAAATGTTCAGCATAAAAAGATAAAGGCAGTAAGTAACGGGACCAACAAACAACAAACGAGGCAGGAAAATAAGCTACATGGAGGCAACACTGCCCAGCAGTGTAACTGAAAAAACTTCGAAATCGTTTTTAATGGCGTTTTTAGGTTAATAAATTAATCAAAACTATGTTAAAGTAAGGAGTATTGCTTTGCGCTGACCTAATGTAGTCGGGTGAAATTAATAGCCTATCATGTTATCAAAAGTAATCCTTCTGAGGTTATAGTAATTGCAACAAACTACCCAAAATATTATCAAGACAGTCTCTTAATTTGCAATGCTGTATATAGTGTGAACTGGATAAGAGAGTATTAGGACAGAGGTCTTTGCATTCACATGGTCGTCGGCTCTCCTTCAGAGTGGATCGTCTCCATCTTTTTCATTTATGTTTAATGGTATGTGTGTGTGTGTGTGTGTGTGTGTGTGTGTGTGTGTGTGTGTGTGTGTATGTGTGGTGTGTGTGTGTGTGTGTGTGTGTGTGTGTGGTGTGTGTGTGTGTGTGTGTGTGTAAAAGAGTGGGAAAAAGTCGACTTGAAAAGAATTGATATTTCTTTATTTTTTTTTCTCCCGTGGCACTCAAAGTGAACCAGAACAAAGTACTCTGCTTGAAGAATAGTTTCATGAGTTCCCTTAGAGGGTCTCTGGAAGCCTCAGCAACTTGACCATGTTTTCTTTGGACTGTTAGCTACTTTTTTGCTTGGGGTTTAATCTCTAAACATTCTAAATTAGGAACTTGCAATATCAACTGACTAATTTAAGCTTATGTTCTAGTTGCTGAAATGAGCACCTAGAGGAGAAGATTAAGTACCTGTGGAGAAAATGTACCTCCCCTCCACGTCCTGGAACCGAGGGGAGGCTGGACCTCTAGTTCCCAGTTCAATGCTCATTGGTTTTCCAGGACTTGCAGCAAGGTTCAGATCTGTCAGCTGGACATTCAACTTCTATGCCCTGTCCTGGAAGGCTAATACCTGTGCCAGCCTCCTGTGGCCTCCTTTCTCTGCCTGCTGTCTCCATCTTCATTTTAGCCCCCATTTTTTATATTTACAGCTACAATTTACTTTTGTAAATTTTTGATACACATGTATATTCTTATTGAGTACTTAGGTACCTCAGTCTATCAGCTAAATTTGTATTTTTTACTTCACTTTTGAATGTGAGTGAAAATAATTCTTTGTTTAAGTGAGGATACATAATAAGTCTTTTTTTTTTACTGTGTTGCTTTTGTAACTACTTTGAGTTGCTCTGCTTTTATTAATATTTTAAAATTCTTTCCAAACACTTGAAGAGTAATCCTGTATCCAAGTGTTTTCACAATAATTTCTAATGAAAGTAAATATTTTTACAATGGAAAACACAAACATAATAAGTTCATTATGCGATAATTATGTGAACACTCAATAAATCTCTACATGAAACCTGATTGGCACTCCTAAATTCACAGCAAACATATACTTTAAGTAATTTCATTTTGTTAAATTTCTTAGGAAATGTGGTGTTTCTTAAATCTACTCAAAATCTCATATGAACTGTTAAATCAGGGAAATTTTTAAAGGAAATTTATCATATTATTAAGTGTAAAGACAAATACTTCCTGTCCCTTAATTATATCAATGCAACTTACTGATTATATTAATACTAGTAGCTAACAACAAAATTAATGTAATGCAAAAGAGTCTCAAATTTTACTGAAACTAACTGGTCAAATAATATATCCTTCCTTACCAAAAGCATATCTGTGCAGCAGAATAAGAATGATCAACTTTGTGAATTTCTTGGAATTCCTATTAGTAACTGATCTGGTTAAATCACATTTGATCATAAATTACAGAATGTGTCTTAAAAATCACCAAGTTGATTGGAGTGAATTTAAAAAGTTATTTGACATAGATATCATAATCATAATTTTGAGCTCTTTAACAAATTGTTCAAAATTGAACCTTGTGTAAGTTTTAAACACACATACACACACACACACTCACACATACACACACACACACACACACACACACACACAGACACACACACACACTAACCCAGCAATTATCAGCATGCACAGAATGGTATAGCAAAGCAGAAAGGAGATAAACAAGAAAAAACAAAATATAGGTATGAAAAACTTAGGATAGAAATTATTACACTGTATTTTAATCCCCATAATAGTGGCGTAGTCCATGGCACGCATGATGACGGTCCCATGAACTATTATTGCCAAGAGTTGTTCTAATCTTTGTCGTTGACACAAATACACTCTGACCACACAGCATGTTCCCTAATTCTGTACTGTTCAGAATAATTTGCATGCAATTCTACACTTTTCTCTTTGCATTGCTGTCTTATCAATATTTGATAAGCACAAAAAGAAATGGGTTTCCTTGTGTACCTTCTCTTGTCTTTAGTAGTTGGAAATTTTTTTGTTTTAGCTTTTATAAGTAGCTTGTCTTGAAACTACCTCCTGGTTTTAAGTTGTGCTGTGTTACGAGCTAATTATATAGAACAAGTTTTGCATGCTAATGTATCACCTATACATTCTCTCCAGTGAAACATCTCTTCATGGATTTTACATTTTATTGTTTCTTAAATTAGCCTATATTTTTAATAGATTTCTTCTTTTATAATTATTTCTGTTTTCATCCAAGTCTCTGCCGAGCCCGTCTCACCCTGTCCCAGCCTTCTTGTCTACCATATCCATTCTCTCCAATCTCCTTCCCACTCTCATATCTTTTTATTTTTCTGACCCACTGCATTGAATAGGGGTTGCCTACATGTATGAGAGGGTTGTGGGTCTGGATTTTCCAAATGTGTTTGAAAATGACATGATGTAAAAAATGGCATTACAATGTCAAATACAGAATGTGCAACAAATGAAATATAATATCCAAAGAAAATGTTCTCCACTATGAGAAAATGTCATTGACTTTGTCAGCATCACAGTGTATTTCTTCATGGAGATGTGGCAAGCATCATAATCAATACTCATTCACTGTGGTTGTCATCTCCATGATTAACATTAGTGGAGGAACAGAAAATGTATGTAGAAAGAGCACAACATTAATTTCTCAAGAATATTTGTCAAGTCCTGCCCCCCCCCGCAGCATTAACTATAATATAATATTAACTAAGCACCCACTTATTCTTCAGACCATTTGACTGCAGGAAAATCATGATTGTAAACTCAAAAATAATACAAGAATCAACATCAAAAATACATCACAAAACATTCTGAAAATATTACATATCTTCATGCAGAGATAAAATAAGTAGAAATGAAGACCCCTGGGCATGTCCACAACCAAATTTTTTGTTGGGCTATCTAGCAGGGAGGAAGACCATTTTAGTTTACCTAGTATAGTCAGTCTAAAGTGAAACCCCCTTAGTATGTCAAACACTAACAGTCTTGGTCCCTCCTGATTATAAACCCAGCGCATTTGGCGTGGTGTGCTTTGTTCCATCTCTATGTACAAGCCGCATTTGGACAATGCTGTTACTTGCATCGTCAGTAGCTCCAAACTTTTTATATCTGTGCTTATTTGGCTGATTTCTCTCCCAGCTGGAGTATTCATTATGCATATTTTCAGGAAATGTCCCTGAGTGGCAAACTTTCGCAGTCCTTGCATCTATCATAATTGACTGATGTTGGCATGGTACTGGATATACGATATTGCAGCATAGGTATTCATTAAAGGAACACATGATTAACAGTGAAAAACTAAGCACGGTCCCATCTTTTTCTTGTGTCTTGGAGACTCAGAGTTGGCTTCTGATTCTGTGTGTCTCTCCCTTTACAGAGACCTCCTAGAGTGGTACTGACCAGTGTGTGCGGCTACCTCAGTGAACATTAATTCAATTTATATAATTCAAAGAATATAGTGTCTCAGTTGGTAGCTACATTCCAAGTTCAACAGCTTTATGTGTCTAGAAGACACAACAGGCCATATAATTACTGTGTGTCCAGAATGGGAGGATATCTCCTTAAGTAGCATTGATCTAAGTACTCTGAAATTATCTGAAAGTCTCCCAACAGACATAAACTCTGAGCTGATCCAAGCTAGATTTTACTTCTACCAAGCCCAGAGCCTCTAAATTTTTCTGGGCATCTTGTCATCCTCTAGAATGATGTCTTTCTTTGAAGTATGTGCAGACTGTTTGGCCAACACTTTTTAAAATGTAAGTATAAGTTGCTCTTCTGAACTATAATTTATTCATTCAATATTCAGTTACTCATCAAACATACTTTACAATCAAGGCACTGAATGGAATCAGGAAATAGGACTTTTCAGATAATGACAGAAATAAGACACCAACTTCAATGTAAAACTAGCTGGAATAAATGTAAAGTTTATAAGTTTTGATAAGATAACACTGAGATCCATTAGCTTGTAAAAGCTTATGTCTGTGACTCGATATGCTTACACATAAATCTTGTGGTAGTTTTCAATAATAAAACTTACATTTGTTTGTTCTTGATTTTTTGTGGTTTTTCTATGCTTGCAAAATGTACTTCCAAGGGGAAAAATCATTAAATTTAAATTCAGAGATGTATATATTGGAGTTACTGTCAAAATCAATGATATGCTTCCTTCCTGGAAGAACCAAAGAGCACATATTGTGATGTTTTGAATAAAGAATGTTTTTTAACACAATCTAGGAGAACTGCAATATAAAAGCAATTGCATTTTCAACTGCAGCTATGTACTGCCACAGGCATCCTGCAAAAGCAAATGCACGGAATAAAACTAACATTCCGTCTTGGCAATTAGCTGAGACCATGAGTCCAGATGAAATAATTGATTGTATGTGTTGTTGATCTCAACGACATCAGCATGTGCTTGAAGAAAGTCTTCTGTAGAACCCTTAGTAAAGGTAGAGGTGACAAGGAGTAAGCCAACAGCTACAAAACAAGCCATTGTCTAAGTGGCTAGTATTATCACCAGTACTCAACAGGAGAAACTAGTGTTATGAGTACTAAAACTCAATAAATATACACAACAATTTGTTAAACAATACTCTTCATGGTGGGGAGGTTGCCTAGTGGATAAAAAAACCTTGGTATATGACCATGAGGGCCCAAACTGGAATTAACTAAATACTTGGGTAAAGCTGAATGTCCCTGTAACTTCTGCTTGGTGGAGAGAGATAGGCAGGTCTGGGCTGCTCCCTGGCCAGCCAGTCTACCCAAACGTAAAGCCTCCAGTTGAAGGAGAGAGCCTATCTGACAGCAGTAGGACAGAGAGGGTACAGGGAGCTGCATGCGTGGACAATCATATGAACCCTCTCTACCTCCTTGCTACACACAAATGTTCCTCATGAAGGTGACGTGTTACATAGATAGTGGGCAAGAAAGGAATTGCCTCTGTGGCACTCAAGGACAAGGCTTCAAAAGCATGGAGGAAATGCTGGCAGTTGTATACATTTATTCTTAATATTCTTTGTTTTTATATACTGACAGTAGAACTTGTTTGTGAGCTGTACTGAATCATGGCATAAAACTACGAGTTTATTACATTGGGGTTATGGAACCTGAAGAGGCCACCTTTGGCTAAGGCAGAAACACCAGTGGAGCAATAGACATACCAACTCACCCACAAAACTTTCAACCCAAAATTTATCTTGTCTACAAGAAATGGAAATGGAGCAGAGACTGAGGGAATGACCAACCAACCAATAGCCAGCCCAACTTGAACCCCATACCACGGGTAATCACCAGTTACTAACACTATTAATGATACTCTGTCATGCTTGTAGACAGGAGCATGTTGTCCCCTGAAAGCCTCCCTGACAGCTAACCCAGACAGAAACAACCATTGCCAAACGGTGGATGGAGCTTTCGAACTCTTACTGGAGACTAGGAGGAAAGATTGTGGCCCTAAAGGGGGGTAGGAACTCCACAAGAAGACAACAGAGTCAACTAACTTGGACCCTTGGGGCTCTCATAGTCTGATCCACCAACCAAAGAACATGGTTGGGATGGACCTAGGCCTCCCCACATATATGTAACAGATGTGTAGCTTGGTCTTCATGTGTGTCCTGAACAACAGAAATGGGCGCTAGCCCAAAATATGTTGCTTGTCTGTGGGATATGTTCTTCTAGCTGGGCTGTCTTGTGTGGCCTCAGTGGGAGAGGAAGTAGCTAGCATCCCAGAGACTTGAGGTACCAGGGCTGAGGGATAGCCAGGAGGGCTCCCACCTGCTCAGAGGAGAATGGAGGGATGGATGCAGGAAGGATTCTGGGGGGAGTTGACTGGGAGGGAGCAGTGAGTAGGATGTAAAGTGAATAAGGAAAAATGTAAAATTAAGCTTAAAAACCCTACAAGCTTATATGATGTGAAATCCTCTTAGGTTTCAGTACTATACAGAATAAATATAAGGATACTTCAGAAAGGCCTTGATGTGAATCATATTCTAAGTTCATATCTTTGTTCTTTGCTTGTATCCTCTTGAATCATCCTCAAATCTCTCTTGCTCTCACTAGCTGATGTCCTCCTCAAACTACTAAAGCCCTTTCTATTTTGTGGGTTTTTTACTCACCTAACATTTGAATGAATGTTTATTGCTATTATTTTCCTGTTTATGTAGTGTCTCATTAGTTAGATAAGTAAACGTTTTGCCAGAAAGACATGAAGGAAGAGAAAAAAAGAAGAGTAGGATGGAGGAAGAGGAGAAGGGAAGGTGGATGGGAAGAAGAGGGCAAGGGAAAAGAGGAGAGGAGGAAGGGAGGAGGGGAGGAGAAAAGGAGGGGAGGAGGGAGGAGGGAAGGAGGGGAGAAGGAGAGGGGGAAGGAAGAAGAGGTCAGAAAGAGGAATGGTTGGAGAGAGAGGGTAAGAAATAAAGATGAAATTTATGAAGTTCTCCCTCAGCTTACCCCTCTACTTTTATTCATTACTTTGAAATAACTTATAAAAGAATTAGATATTTTAGGCTAATCGAAGTTTCAACTCTCTGTTCAAAGATATTTACCCTATTTACACAGAAAGCATAAGACACGAAACACTGGTTGCACTGCTAGATTCCACATCCCTGAGGGAGGAATCATTTCAAGAAACCTATCACCCCAGTTTTTGTAATGCTTTCTGGCTTGGGGACATCATGTTGTGCAGGTATGGTCAATCCACCAAAATAATAATTTTTAAAAAGTTATCTAGACTTGAGTTGGGCAGGACCAGGTGTGGACGGCCCTGAGTGTCAGTTTCCCAAATACCTAATGCTCAGGAAATGAGCAAATAGCTCTGAAGCATGACACGTGTTGCCTCTACGATGGCTGCTCTCACCTCCGATTACTAATCCGTTATAATCTGACACTAGTGTTGACAATAGTGAGGCTGATGTTGTCATCAGTGCTCCACAGGTCAACTGGGCAATATGACCTAAATCACAGAAAGCTAATGTTCAAATGTCCAATATCTCACAACTGAAGAAAATATAATAAACGTACTTATCATGTGTGTATATTTATTTGAAAGCAAATGTGTAAGAAAAGTTTACTCTGAGGAAATTACAAAACATCCAAGGAACATGGGCATAGTTTTGCAATGGCTTCAGACTATCCCATGTTCTCTGGTGTGTGTGTGTGTGTGTGTGTGTGTGTGTGTGTGTGTGTGTGTGTGTTTGTGTGTGTGTGTGTGTGTATTTCATGTACTGAGTCATTTTTTTTGGCATGATACTACACAAGCATTTTATCTCTCTGTAAGTCCATCTCTGGTCTCAGTTAATACAAATAATTGTTTCTCCACTGTAGCCTTTAATTTAAAAAAATTATTACTCTTTTCAGGTGAACACACTTCACTTAATTTCTAAATATTCTTAGTGTATTATATCACGATATACCTGACAATCCCAACCTGTAAAAGATAATCTATTTATTATAATATAGAATGTATCCCTGTTGACTAAAACTTCATGTTATTATTTTCTAGTTCATTAGAGAGATAGCTGTCTCATACTCACATGATTAATTTTATTTTCTTCTGATCAGTAGCCTTCTCCTCAAAACACTTCAGAACATGCTGTGTAATTTTTATTAAAATAAATTAGTTTCTATGAAAAAGCCCCCTAGTAGAAAACATAGACAATAAGCCTTTTTGTTATTTTTCATTACTGTACAAATATTAAGAAAAATAGGTTTGTGAATATTTTGATTAAAATAGATATTGTTACGTAGCAAATACCAAAGCATTATATGGTGTCTTGCTTTCTTATAATTTTGACATCGTATCCAACTAACCACAAATGGAATATATAAATATTATTTCTTGTATCCTTGGGATTTGTTTTATGTTCTTGTAATGTCTCAGAAGTTCTGTATGGAAAACAGAACATACCCTCAAATAAATGTAAGCAGTCACTCACCTCACTGGGTCAAATAGAGACATATATATATCTCCTAGAAGCAGCTAACACTTATTGTTATTAAATGTAAGTCATCAATGATAATTAATAGAGGTTGTGGTAGGGTCTGAGGTCTGTTGTCCTGTTGGCTGTGTACACCATGAGAGACAACATAGTTTACGGGAATACCACCAATGTTAATAGATGCCGAGTCACATGACCCAAATGCGTGTTGACTAAAGAATGGTCACTCTGCTGGTGGCCATTGTTACTGTAGCTAGGTTGATGTTTTGAGCCCACAATGATGAAAATGTATGAGGTGAGTAGAGGCTTGTTAGGGCGAATACCTATGTGAGTCGCTGCTAATGGGGGAGGGGGTTGTTTTGAGGACGTTGTGTGTGCGGAAAGTTTTATGAAGAAATGTTTTAGGATTCAGTCATTCATAAAAAATCAATAAAAAGAATTTAAGTTTATGCTTGGGAATAGAAACTCCACTACGCTATTCATCCCACTCACTAAACACAGAGATAAGCTTGATCATGAGCAATTGTATTATTAAAGCGATCATGTATGAGCCTGCTCACTCGTCTTCATCAGGCCTTGGAGGGCAGCTGCATCTGAGTGTTACCCACCTCACTCCAGGGACAACACCTCCGCAACTGACCACTCTGATTCCAGGGTGGACTCCTTCCTCTTTCAAGCATTCCTCTCTCGGATCCACTGAATCCCTTTTCTCCCTTATAATGATGTATCTTGCCTCCATTTCAATGACAGCTATTTAAAAACTGCTCTAAATTTTACAAAGTAAAATTCCTCCTTGCTTACTTTTAATGTACTAAAGCAATTCTGTGGCCACTTTCACGGAACAACAGATCATCATCAACAGGTTCCACCTCCCCTGCCTGTACATCTGCCTTTTATCTCCCAAATCATTCCCAAATGGTTTTACTTTCACGCCTGTTAGAAACTGCTGTTACCACAATACATTTGCCAAATTTGATGCCTACTGGTCTGGATCTACCTCGTTGGTCTTTGGCAGCTCCTGCTTGACTCGTACAGCTTTCAAATCTACTATTCAGCCATAGAGTCAATCTTTCATTTATTTTCTTTTAAAATTTTGGTTCTTCTAATTGACTTTTATTTCACAGATCCTTTTCTGAGTTTCCTTCGTTCTTTTCTTTGTTGGGTTTTTGATGGTTTGTTTCTTTGTTTTTTTCATTTGACATGTAAATGCTGACATGTTCTATTTTGTATCGATAAACCCACTACTCGACAACACTTTTAATCTGGAAAATAAATCTTATAGAACAATGGCTTTAAGTAATATTTATACATATCAAATAAACGTTTTTCTGCCTGCACTGGCTGGTTTTGTGTGTCAACTTGACACAGGCTGGAGTTATCACAGAGAAAGGAGCTTCAGTTGGGGAAGTGCCTTCATGAGATCCAGCTGTGGGGCATTTTCTTAATTAGTGATCAAAGGGGGAGGGCCCCTTGTGGGTGGTGCCATCCCTGGGCTGGTGCTCTTGGGTTCTATAAGAAAGCAAGCTGAGCAAACCAGGGGAAGCAAGCCAGTAAGAAACATCCCTCCATGGCTTCTGCATCAGCTCCTGCTTCCTGACCTGCTTGAGTTCCAGTCCTGACTTCCTTTGGTGATCAACAACAATGTGGAAGTGTAAGCTGAATAAACCCTTTCCTCCCCAGCTTGCTTCTTGGTCATGATGTTTGTGCAGGAATAGAAATCCTGGCTAAGACACTGCCTATTCCATTCCTTCCCTTAAAGGAAAATATCTATATTACACTAATCAATAAATTTTATGTTATTTCAGATCATACTCTTGTCCTTACTGCCATACATATAGATATTGGCTACCCAGCCAGTTGCTCAAACACCACAGAGTTCTTATTTATATCCTAGTGATACATAGTAACTTCACATATTTATAGAATACAATGACATATTTTTTGCTTATGGACAAATGTATGTCATGAGTGGTGATTGACTCTGGATAATAAGCATATTCACCTTACAGTTTCACCACTTCCTTAGGGTAATGATATCATTTGAATATGAAAGTCCCTAACAGGTACATACATGTGTTTGGACACCTTGTCCCAGCTAATAATACTGAGAGGTTGTAGAACCTTTAGGAAGGTCTGGATACAAAAAATATGGGTCCTTGGGATTCAGAACTTGATGTTTATAGAAGTTCTACCCACTTGCATCTGACCTCAGTGTCTGTGTGCTGCAATGGTAAGTGAGCATCTTCAGGTGCCTGCCGCTGCAGCTGTGAGCCCCTCCCACAGCGTGCATTCTCTGACATGATGGATTGCTCTCAGACATGAGTCCAAAGGAATCTGGATAAAGCTCCATTAACTTGCTACTTGCAGAGGATTAAGTTGCAGCAATGACAAAAGGAATGAGCTCAGGTAAGTGCAATCAAAGGCGTCCTTCTAGCTATTCTGAAGTATACACTACATTAGTGTTAATTATTTTTACCTTTCATAACCAGAGGACACAAGACATTAATCATTTTGTCCAACTACAGGAGTTCACATGTTCTCATCTGTCCCCACTCGCTCCAGATTCTAACCTAGTCTCATTTTTTTAAAAAAAAATGAATTTTAAAACACTTGTGAGTATGATCATGTAGTATTGGTCTTTCTACTCCTGGCTTCTAATCGATTTTGAAAACAAATCAAATAAATGATCATTAGTTATATAAGAAAATATGTACATCACTAATAATTAGAGAGGAGCAAATCAAAACATAATTATTCTGGGTTCCTTTCTCTCGCTATAGCACTTGTTCCAATGGAAAAAATTGTGGCATTATTTCCAAAAGACTTTTCTAAATGTATTTATTTGTTATGTATGAGGGTTTTGCCTGTAGGTATGTCTGTAGACCACGTACATGTCTGTTGCTCAAACATGCCGAAAGAGGGCACCAGATCCCCTGGAAGGGGAGTTCCAGTTATAAGCTGCTGTATGGGTACTAGGAACCCAAGCCCAAATATTTGGAAAAGCAGCTAGCACTCGTAGCCACTGAGCCATCTCTCTCCCTGTATTACAGACACAGTGGACCCACATTTCTAATCACATTATTGCACTATGTAGAACATTTCATTCCCAAAGAAGGTGACCCTTGCTTTTTTAGAACATTATTCCTGTGAAAAGATAGCAGCTGTGATGTTTCTGAAGGAATACAACAGAGGCCATATTTCATTCTTATTACAAATTTCATTCATGGAGATGGGCTTTCTAATTACCTTATCAAAGACAGAACAAACTAGTTATAGTGAAGATACTTATAATAGAAGAACTGGGGAGGCTGAAGCAAGAGCATCTTGTATTTGAAATCAACTTTCCTCTATTATGCATCAAGGCTGTGTCTTAAAAATAGTCAAGCACAATAGTAAATTCAGAGCAATTTATGAGAAGTCGAGGTTGTTATTCCCAGATTAGAGAATGTGGTATATGGCACATGTGGTATATATGGGGAAGGGAGGCCCCAGCGGGCCCATGCCCAGGCACCCCTTTCCCCTGAGGGACCACACACACACAGACATGGTATAGAATAGAGTTTATTCAGGGCAGAGGATGGGAGTTAATGGGGTAGTGGAGGCAGAGAGAGGCAGAAAGAGTAGAGAGTGAGAGTAGAGAAGTGGAGGCCATGACCACTTGGAGAGAGGGGGAGAGGAGGAGAACCCAAGAGGGGCAGAGAGGTGAGAGGTGAGAGTCCCAAGAGGTAAGAGAACTAAGAGTGGTAAGAGAGAGAGAGGAGGGGCAAGCATTCCCTTTTATAGTGGGCCAAGTCTACCTGGCTGTTGCCAGGCAACTGTGGGGCGGGGCATACCTGGCTGTTGCCAGGTAATTGTGGGGTGGAGCTTAGACAGAATCCTAATGAAAGAGTTAACTCAGGAATCTTAAGAAGGTCAGAGGCTGGGTTGCATTCCTCAGACCACAAAGGGGAGGGGGGCCGACCTAAGGGTGGGGACACATTCCAAAGCACTGATTTTTGGCCACCTACCTAATCATCTAACAGCCAACTAGTTTGAATATAACACTGTTCTGCCAATCACATTGTGTTTAATGGGGTGGCCCTGAGGAGGGTATAAAATCCTGGTGTAACACAAGATGCTGGGTCACTCCCTCTTCATATACAGAGTGACCCTAGCATGCTTATATTTTTAATAAAGTTCTTCATGTGTTTGGCAGTGATTCCATCTCTGCGTGGTTCACTCAAGAGTCCCCAGTAAGTTATGACTGCTCAGTTTTAACACTAACAGAGGTCACACCCGTATTAGAAATACAGCAAGGCAAATACTTCTGACTTTAGTAATCCTTGTGAAACTCGACTTATTATGTGTAAACTGATTTTTGGGTTGCATTTTTCCTGAGAATGTGATATTACATACTAAGGACAGTAATAACTGTATCAAACATTTTATTTTCAGCTTGAGATGTTAGGTGCACATTATCAAGCACATAAAAATGCTTTCATTTGCCTATTTTAACAAGTTCTGAGAGAATTTTTATTTAAGTGGGGAAAAACTAATTTTGGCTCAGAGTTTTAGATGTTCCGTTTCATGATCAAGTTGCTTTCGTGTCTGTGTAAAGATGTGTGGCCAAAAACCCATTTGTCTTGCAGCAGCTAGGAAAGCAAAACAGAAAGAGAAAGCTGAGTTCCCTGGAATCTGCTGGGAGGAAAGTGGCCCACCTTCCTACCAGCAAGCTCCACCCACAGAAATTCCAAAGCCCAGGATCCAGGCATCTAACAGTAAATTTCAGGGTCTATTCAAGATTCAGACCATAATATATTTAATCCTTGACCAGAAAAGAAAGTCAGTTAAATAAAATGTGCAAGTGGTTTGCTGTCAGAGGTTGAGCTTCTGTGCCAGGTCACATATCCTTTCAACACTCTACAATTTTAAGGAAATCTAGTCTTAGGGAAAAAAAAATTATTATTGTTCATTAAATTCAAGAATATTAGCAGGTTTGCTAAAACAGAGAGAAATTGTGGCTTGGTTTTTTCTCTATGTTTGTTCCTTTTATAGCCAGCAGCCATCCAAAGAAGTCAGAAGGCAGGATGTCTTGGGGGACCCATGGTCTAGCGGACAGAAGGGCCCTCAGGATGTTCCAGCATTTGTCAGACCACTGTAGACTTTCCTACAATACAGCCGCTAGCAATGCTAGGCTGTATCAAGCTCCTGGAAACAGGGTTGTTTACATTTATACCAAGATGGTTGGGAAAGCACCAAAATCCACCTGTGGTGTGTGCCCAGGCAGACAGCCAGAGCTTCCTGCTAGAAGATGCAAAGTCCGTTGAGATCGTCACAAACAAAGAAATGCATCAGCACAACTTGTGATGGTTCCATGTGTGCCATGCCCGTAACAAGACTACACTGCAGAGCAGAAAATCATTGTGACAGTGTTGAAGCCACAAGTGTAGTGTGTGAACATGAAACAAAATATAGAGATTGTTAAGGAGAGAGAGAAGTCTGGGGTCAAAAGAAAACCTTTTTTAGTTAAATAAATGAAATAAAGAGAAAAGGTAAGAAATGGAGAAAGTTTTATACCAGATAAGAACAGCTAGCCTTGACACCAATCCCGAGACTGGTTTAAGTGGACACAAGGGAATGAGAACATATTAATAGGTCCCATTTGTGATCAAGATAAAGACCTGAGAACAAACAAACAAACAAACAACAACAACAATAACAACAAAAAACATGAAGAAAGGCACTAAGTAACTTCCATTACTGAAGTAAGAATTCAGAAAAATTTTAAGAGTATCCAGGTGTAAATGCGCACAGCTGACCAGAGGCATAAGACGATTCTGTTGAGCTTGAGTTTACCAGGAATAGTACAGGAGAGAATGAGAACAGGACATGAGTCCACACAATTTTTAAAGCTTGAAAGCAGCTGTAGGAAAAGTGAAAAAGAGTACAAGAAAATAAAATTCTAAGCCAGCTGTGGTGAAACCCATATATAGGGACCAATGGTACTTCTGAAATGGTTAGGAAGACAGAGAGATGATGATGTAAGAAAAATGACAGTTAAAAGTCTGTACAATAAAGTAGGTGTCTCATTTCCCTACAGGTACTAAATGTGCTACTGCTCTGAAAGCCATTTAGTGGGAGATCTCTGAGATTAAGGACAAACGGCTTATATGAGAGACATATGCAGCAGTCTAGACATCCTTGGACAGTCTATGCACCTTGTAAACTAGCCTGTTCGCAGAACTAAAACTTCACTCTCCAAGGGATCTTACTAACCCAGAAAGAAAGATCTAAAACCCAACCCTGGGCAACTCTTAGTAAGCTAAATGTCCAAGGCACACCACTCCACAGTGAAGCTAATGGTACGTAGGAGATATCCACACATTTATATATTCTAATCTGCTTTTTAATTTCCCACTTTTAAATGGGAATGATCACACAGAGTTTATAGGGAAAAAATGAAGAGAGAGAAATGAAAACAAATGAAAAAGCAATTGCAATTTGGGGGTCAAAAATCAAAGAATACACTGCAACATTAAGGCTTGAAAATAAAACAATATTCTGAAAAAGATAAGAGAACATATTAGATCCAAGAGAAAAAGAACAGGATATTGTTTTTTTTTTTAAAGAGTGTATCTTCTTGGAAATTAAAAATTGTAAGAGAGTGGCGAAAATCAATTTTAAAAAGTTTATAGGATAAACTTGAGAATTTTATTCTTTCAGTAAGAAAGTTAAGAAAAGAATAGTTCAAATAAGCTCAGTTTATGGCTGCTGAGGCGGTGCAGGGTTTATGAGCCTATTCTGCTCTTCTAGAGGACCTGGGGTCACTCCAACTTTGGGTGGCTTACAACTCCCTATAACACTAGCTCCAGATAATATGACATCCTTTCCTATGTCTATGTGCACTCACTTACAGTGCACATCCACACACACACACACACCTATACACAATGCATGCACTCTCAAAAACACACACACATAGACACAGACACATACCCACATGCACAGGCAGAGAAAGAGAGAGAGAGAGAGTGAGAGAGAGAGAGAGAGAGAGAGAGAGAGAGAGAGAGAGAATGAATTCAAGCTCCTCACCAATCTAGCTAGAGCACTTATCTTTAATGAAATCACCTAGTGTCTCAGATACCTTCTAATTTGTTGCCACTCTTTCTCAAAAATATTCCACTGGTTTATCTCCTGTAGAAGACTTATATTACCACTGTATAAAAAGAAATGAAATGTGTAACTTCCCTTTTTGGGTAATGTGGTCTGTAAGAGAGACTGGTATATCTTCCTCTCATAAATTAGACACAGCTTAGTCCATGATAATTAACTAATGATATCAGGACAGGAGGGCAGAGATAGCAACTGGACACTCATCAGGAAGCTACAGAGCAGAAGTCAGTGCTAAAGAAGCACAACAGGTACTCTGTCTCACAGAGACAGAGAAGTTAACATAATGATGCCCCCTTTCTAGAAGTTCAAATAGCCAAATATTGAAAATGAAACTGACTGACCAGGGAGAAAAGAAAAAGGGAAATACAATCTAAAACATTTCCTTTAATAAAAGTAGCAAATTGTTAAAGAAAATTGGCCTACATCAAGAGATGCTCTTGTAAAATTTCAAAACTGCTAGGGCAAAATATGATATTTTAAACTAGTCAGCGAAGGAGGATTTGGAGAAGTGAAATTATCTTTGCAACTTTAGTAGAAGACTACTACCAGTAAATTCTCAATGAAAATATATTTCCAAAGGCAAACTATTTTATCTACTTGATCTTAAAGTGACGAACAAACCACCTATACATTTATATATAGCATGTCTGCGCTGAGAAATATACCAGAAAGGGGACATTTCAAGACAAATTAAACCAAGAAAGGGTAAGGCAGAAGACAGTCGAATCCAGACATGTAACAACAAAAGAGAAGAAAGACAATGGTGGGGATTCCGGGCCAGAGAGGAAAGACAATGGTGGGGATTCTGGGCCAGTTTCTGTGCCTGGGATTGATGCAGATTATCTCAGATTATAGGAGTTCACAAAGTGCACAAATATGAAAAAGAATGTTAATATTCTGTTGATGTTAATGCAGGAAATCAATAGCTACATCCATTCCTTGACCTGTAATTTTCCAAATAAAAGACACAGAGACACTTACAATTTATTACAACCCACATAGCACTAGAAGTGGGCAGTTATCAACCCTCTAAGCTATTTTGTCTGCATCCCTGTCAAAATCCTCAAGATACTATTTGCCATATGTTTCATTTGGACTGCTCCTGCTCCACCAGGACAGCTGTGATGACCATGCGCTCATTCTCCATACTTCCCCATGGCGACTCCCTCTTTTTCCTCCTGGATCTCTCTCCTGGTCCCTACCTGAGACCCTCCGCTCTGGAACCCTTGCCCTGCCTACCTCTCTGCTGCCCAGCTACAGGCTGACAGCCACTTTCATTAATCAGTCATGGATAATTGGGGGAAAATGTTTACACATCAAAGGTTAGTGCACTTAAGAATCTGCCCATCTTGGAGCAACCAGATCTTGGGAGACAGAATTTATCATTTGAATACATAACAATAGACCAAACCCTAACACAGAAAAGTCTTTAAAACAAGGTGAGAGGCAAGGGTCACTCCAAGAGCATCTTAGGAGACAACCTTGGCAATTGCGTACATTCATTTATGGAGTATACAGAAAAATGACCATTTCAAACCAAATGAAAGAGCAGAACAGGATACAAGCCACTAAGTGGACAGTGAAATAACAGGCCAGAAGTGGACTCTAATACCCTCTGGTCAGTATTGACAAGGAGCCAAACTACAGCCATGCCACTATTGGGACCCAACTTGATATACTGCAGCCATCTTCATCAGACTGCTCACTTGACTGCAGTGATGTCATGGCTACATCCAAAGCTTTAGAAGAAAAACAAAACTTTAAGGTAGTTAAATAAGAAGCTTCTTTTTTAATGCTTTAACTTGTGTCATTTTTTTTCCTTACCATGATATTGAACATGTTTTTGGAGAAGGGCCAGGAACATTCTGGTTAGTCTGTCTCCAACCATCAAGCTTAGATTAAGAACCACTTCCTCCTGCCTTGTGGTTCAAGGACTTTCCCCTCTCTTTATCCATCCTGAGACATATGTCTGTATTTAAATCCCCTCACAAATTACACTTCGTGCAATTCAGGATCTGACCTCTTTTGTTTAAGTGCATTTGAAATCTTCACCACAGATTCTCATACACCAGGACTAGGTTTTCCCATAACAACAACTATGGAATGTAAGTTAAATACTGAAATAGTCACCTTCAAGAAAGTTGTCCTCTAATGGAAAGATAAAAAGTGCTGCAGAAAACAATGGAATATTGACTTTTAAAAGTAGCTTATATTAAATATTTAGTAGTTATAAATATGGTGAGTTACAAAATACACCCCACTTCCCAGATTACGAGATAAAATCATAAAACAATAAAAGTCTGCACTCATTCTAACAGAATGATTCAAAACTTTGAGTCTTAAAATAGAACTTACTGACCTTAGTTAGAAATTCTTAAATATAATATAAATTCTTAAAAAAAAAACAATAAAAGTCTGTGCCTCATCTTCAGTCTCATCCTTTCAGGCTTGCCCAGTTCCTGTCAGAAGTTTTAAGGACCATGTGTGCTTCTCTTGGGTGTCTGGGGAGGGGAAGTGGGTGTTCATACCACTTACTAGTTTGTTATTGAGTTCTACGTGGTTTTATCTACTTGTTTAAGTAAAATAATAAAGCAAAGGAGAGACAGGGAGGTCATGAAGGAAAAAGAAAAAAGGAAAAGGGGGTGGGTGAGAGGAGAGTGGACTCAGACACACCTTGGTAGGTAATGGGGAGAGATTTATAATTATAAAAGATTAGTTTAAAAGTCAGTAAGAGAAAACAAAGAAAAGATGTGCAAATTACTAACCTAAAGAAAATCAGTAATTAAGAAAAGAAATATATTTATGAAATACCATTTGGCATGGATGAGCCAAGATTTATACTATGATAATATTAGTAAAAACCATGTTTAAACAATTTCTTATTCATCAACCTAAGACTTAAGAGGTCTTTAAGGTCATTGTGAATTATACATATAAAATTATGAATTCTCATGTAATATAAGAGAAGTTACTCTGCCTAAAATAAAGAATTATGTAGTAAATGAACTAACATGTTTGGAAGACAAATGCCAAGATTTGAAGAAGTTTAAAATGGCCATTTCCAGAAGGGTAGGTGATAGCACATAGAAGTTACCACAGGAAATGGGAGGACATACCATAACCCTGATAACCCTGCATATTTATTTCAATTTCCAAACTATATGCACATGGCATGTAACTTTTGTCACTTTTATCAGTTCTTTTAATATATATGTATATATATATATACATATATATATATATATGTTTGTGTGTGTGTATGTGTGTGTGTATTTATATATTTACAACTGAATTAAGAATGGAAATACTAATGCATGCAGAGATACATACACATACACTAAACTTATAAATAATTTTAGTACTTTGATGTATCAAATTTAAAATAAATATTTGCTTCATATTAAAAATAACCATGAGGATCCTACTTCCTGATACTCTCTAGAGAAAGGCAGGAGCAGGGCATTTGGTAAGAACCAGCCCCCACCCCTGGAGGCCCAGAGCTGCTCTGGGACCCACTACCCCAGCAACCTCCAGATCACCACTCCTCTTCTTTCTCTTCTACCCCTCCTTCCTTCCCCACCACCACCCTGTTCCATCAGATGTGGTAGACCTGTGGCACTTCTGACACAGGGAGGACCCTACTTCCTGATACTCTCTAGAGAGCTGGCAGGAGCAGGTCATTTGAGAACTAGCACCAGTAGGGAATTCGAACTGATAGAAGCGGGGTGTTTGAGAACCAACAGCAGCAGGGCATTCGAGATCCAGCAACAGCAGAACATTTGAGAAATAGCAGCCTGCATGGCATTCAACTATTGCCAAGTCTGCCACAGGGAAGACCCCATCACCTGATACTTCTGGAGAACCAGCTGTATGCAGGGCATTGGAGAGAAAGGGAATCCCAGGAGTACAGAAACACAGGCGTGCAGGACAGAGAAGATAGAGATAGCAAGACAAGCAAACACTGGAGATAATGAGATGGTCAAAGGCAAATACAAGATCATTACCAACAGAAACCAAGGCAACATGGCACCATCAGAATCCAGTTCTCCCACAACAGCAAATCCTGCATATTCCATCACATCAGAAAAGCAAGAGCAAGATTTAAAATCACATCTCATATTGCTGATGGAGGACTTCAAGAAGGACATAAATAACTCCCTTAAAGAAATACAGAAGAACAACATGGGTTAATAAGTAGAAACACAAAAATCCCTTAAAGAAAAACAAGAGAATATGGATCAAAAGGTAGAAGCCCTTAAAGAAGAAACACAAAAATATCTTAAAGAAATATGGGAGAAGATGGGTCAACAGGTAGAAGCCCTTAAAGAGGCAATACAAAAGTCCCATAGGGAACTATGGGAGAACATGGGTCAACATGCAGAAGCCCTTAAGGAGGAATCACAAAAATCCCTGAAAGAAACACAAGAGAACATGGGTCAGCAGGTAGAAGCCCTTAAAGAGGAATCACAAAAATTCCTTAAAGAATTTCAGGAAAAAACAGACAAACAAGTGAAGGAACTGAGCAAAACCATCCAGGATCTGAAACTGGAAATAGAATCAACAAAGAAATTGCAAAGTTAGACATCTCTGAAGATAGAAAACCTTGGAAAGAATTCAGGAGTCATAGATGCAAGTATCAACAACAGAATACAAGAGATAGAAGAAAGAATCTCAGATGCTGAAGATTCCATAGAAAACATTGACTCAACAATCAAAGAAAATGCAAAATGCAAAAAGCTTGTAAATCAACAAGGTAATCTTTCAACAAACCCAATAGAAGATAGATACACAACCAGAATTTCACCTTTAACTAAGAAGATAACAGTAAGCAACAATCACTTTTCCTTAATATCTCTTAATATCTCTTAATATCAATGGTTTCAATTGCCCTATAAAAAGACATAGACTAACAGACTGGATACATAAACAGGATCCAACATTTTGCTGCATACAAGAAACCCACCTCAGTGACAAAGACAGTCACTATTTAAAGAGTCAAAGGTTGAAAAACAATTTTCCAAGCAAATGGTCCCAAGAAACAAGCTGGAGTGGCCATCCTTATATTGGATAAAATCAACTTTCAACCACAAGTTGTCAAAAAAGATAAGGAGGGACACTTCATACTGGTGAAAGGAAAACTCTACCAAGATGAACTCTCAATTCTGAACATCTATGCTGCAAACACAAGGGCTCCCACACTCATAAAAGAAGCTTTAATAAAGCGCAGAGCATACATTGTACCCCACACAATAATAGTGGGAGACTTCAACACCCCACACTCAAAAATGGACAAATCATGGAATCAGAAACTAAGCAGAGATACAGTGAAACTAACTGAAGTTATGGACCAAATGGGTCTAACAGATATTTATAGAACATTCCACCCTAAAGCAAAAGAATATACCTTCTTCTCAGCACCTCATGGTACCTTCTCCAAAATTGACCATATAATTGGTCACAAACCAGGCCTCAACAGATTCAGAAATACCGAAATTATTCCATGTACCTTATCAGATCACCACGGCCTAAGGCTGGTCTTAAGCTCAAACAAAAACAATGGAAAACACACATACATGTGGACTTTGAACAATGCTCTTCTCAATGATAGCTTGGTCAAGGAAGAAATAAAAAAGAAATTAAAGACTTCTCAGAATTTAATTAAAATGAAGACACATCATACCAAAATTTATGGGACACAATGAAAGCAGTGTGCTAAGAGGAAAACTCATAGCTCTGAGTGCCTCCAAAAAGAGAATGGAGAAAGCACGCACTAACAGCTTGACAGCGCACTTGAAAGCTCTAGAACAAAAAGAAGCAAATACACCCAAGAGTAGACGCAGGAAATAATCAAACTCAGGGCCAAAATCAACCAAACAGAAACAAAAAGAACTGTACAAAGAACCAACAAAGCAAGGAGCTGGTTTTTTGAAAAAATCAACAAGATAGATAAACAATTAGCCAGACTAACCAGATGGCATAGAGACAGTATCCAAATTAATAAAATCAGAAATGAAAAGGGAGACATAACAACAAAAACTGTGGAAATTCAAAACATCAGCAGATCCTACTACAAGAGTTTATACTCAACAAAGTTTGAAAATGTGGATGAAATGGACAACTTTCTAAATACATACCAGGTTCCAATGTTAAAACAGGATCAGATAAAAGATCTAAATTTTCCCATAAATCCTGAAGAAATAGAAGCAGTCATTAATAGTCTCCCATCAAAAAAATAAAAAAAAAATTTTAAGAAAAGCCCAGGACTAGAAGGGTTTAGCGAGGAATTCTATCAGATCTTCAAGGAAGAGTTAATACCGATTCTCTTCAAACTATTCCACAAAATAGAAACTCCAGGAACACTACTCAACTCATTCTATGAAGTCACAATAATGCTTATACCTAAGCCAAACAAAGACCGCCCAAGAAAGGAGAACTTCAGACCAATATCCCTCATGAACATTGATGCAAAAATACTGAACAAAATCCTGGCCATAAGAATCCAAGAATGCATCAAAACTATAATTCACCACGATCAGGTAGGCTTCATCCCAGGGATGCAGAGATGGTTCAATAAAAGGAAATCCATCAATGTAATCCACTACATAACAAACTAAAGGAAAAAAATCACATGATCATTTCATTAGATGCTGAAAAGGCTTTGGACAAAATCCAGCATCCCTTCATGATAAAAGTCTTGGAGAGATCAGGAATCCAAGGCCCATATCTAAACATAGTGAAAGTAATATACTGCAAACTGGTAGCCAACATCAGTTAAACAGAGAGAAACTTGAAGCTATCCCACTAAAATTGGTGACTAGACAGGACTGCCCACTCTCTCCCTATTAATTCAATATAGTACTTGAAGTCCTAGCCAGAGCAATCAGGCAACAAAAGGTCAAAGGTATACAAATTGGAAAGGAAGAAGTCAAAATATCACTATTTGCAGATGATATGATAGTATATTTAAGTGACCCCAAGACTTCCACCAGCGTACTCCAAAAGCTGATAAACAACTTCAGCAAAGTTGTTTGGCTGGATATAAAATTAACTCAAGCAAATCAGTAGCCTTTCTCTACTCAAAGGATAAACAAGAAATTGTTTATGAAATGAGAAAAAAATTAGGGAAATGACACCGTTCATAATAGTCCCAAATAATATTTCATACCTAGGTATGACCCTAAATGAAGCAAGTGAAAGATCTGTATGACAAGAACTTCAAGCCTCTTAAGAAAGAAATCGAAGAAGGTCTCAGATCTGATAGAGGACTAATTTCCAATGTATACAAAGAACTCAAAAAGTTTGTCTCCAGAGAGTCAAATAACCCTATTAAAAATGGGGTACAAAGTTAAACAGGGAATTCTCAATTGAGGAAACTCGAATGGCTCTAAAGCACCTAAAGACATGTTCAGCATCCTTAGTTATCAGGGAAGTGCAAATCAAAACAACACTGAGATTCCACCTCACACTGGTCAGAATGGCTAAGATGAAAAACTGAGGGGACAGCAGATGCTAGAAAGGATGTGGTGAAAAAGGAATGCTTCTTCATTGTTGGTGGAATTGAAAGCTGGTAAAACCACTGTGGACATCAGTTTGGCAATTCCTCAGAAAATTAGACATAGTACTACTTGAGGACCCAGCTATACCACTCCTGGGCATATACCCAGAAGATGCTCCTACATGTAATAAAGACACCTGCTCCACTATGTTCATAGCTGCCTTATTTATAATAGCCAGAAGCTGGAAAGAACCCAGATGTCCTTCAACATAGGAATGGATACAGAAACTGTGGTATATATACACAATGGAGTACTAGTCAGCTATTAAAAACATTGAATTCATGAAATTCTTAGGCAAATGGATGGAACTACAAAGTGTCATCCTGATCAAGGTAACCCAATCACAAAGGAACACACATGGCATGCACTCATTAATAAGTGGATGTTAGCCCAAAAGCTCAAAATAAACAAGTTACAATTCACCAAGCACAGGAAGCTCAAGAAGGAGGACTTAAGTGAGGGTGCTTTGGTTCCTCTGAGAAAGGGAACAAAATACTCACAGAAGCAATAAGGGAGTCAGTATGTGGAGCAGAGACTGAAGTAAAGGTCACCCAGAGACTGCCCTACCTTGGAATTCACCCTATAAACAGTCACCAAACCCTGACACCACTAAGGTCGACAAGAAGTGTATACCAAAAGGATCATGCCATGGTTGTCTCTGGAGGGGCCCTACCAGAGCTTTACACATACAGAGGCAGATGCTAGCAGCCAGCCACTGGACTGGGCGTGGGGTCCCCCAAGCTGGAGGGTTGTCTGGAGGAGCTGAAGGGGTTTACAGCTCCATGGGAAGAACAATGATTTCGGCCACCCAGATGCTTCAGGAATCCCAAGGACTAAACCATCAACAATGTTCCAGCCAAAAATGTGGCAAAGGAATTTCTTGTTGGAATCAACTAGAAGAAATGGTCCTTGGTCAGGTAAAGATTCAAGAGAAGCCCCACCAAAGGGAAATCTAGGGAAGGGAGGTGAGAGTGGGTCAGGTGGAGGGGCATTCATGTGGAGGCAGGGTGTGGGAGGAGGGTCGGGGTCTCTGGGGGGGGGGAATCGGGAAAAGTGTTACCATTGGCAATGTAAGGGGAAAAGATATTCAATTAAAAAAAGATAACTCCACCAAGAGGTATCTAACCCCAAACACCCCCCAAAATAAAAATAAAAATAAAAATAAGCATGATGTTTTGTAGATGAAGACATCAGGCTGTTTGTAGAATGCATGTTCAATGGAAGTGAACTATCCTTTAACATAATTCAGAAGACTGGCAGCTAGTGACGTAGGGTTGCTTCTTTTATTTGTGTCACTACTGAACATGCCTTGGCTGATAGAAAACAGTTTCTATGGAGATGGTTGTACAAGATGCACTCCTGCTTGTTAACTTCAACTCAATGAAGTGTGATTCTCACCTCTCCCTCTCGTCTTCTCTGTCTCTGTCTTTTACCCTCTTTCTCTGTCTCTCTCTGTCTCCCACTCTCCCTCTCCCTGTCTCTCTATGTCTGTCTTTATCTCTTACTATCTTTGTCTCCCTCTGCCTCACTCTGTCTCTCCCTCTCCCTCTCTCCCCCTCCTCTCTCTAACAAAAGACCATGCTGGTTTTGAACCCCTGCCTAACCTCTCATATGTGAAGATTACAGGCAAACACCACCATGCCCGTCACTTTCCTTAACTTTCTCACCAATACAAAATACAGTGTAAGTTCAGTGAATGGTGTCTTGGAAGCAGCAACATTACAAATCTGTCACTGAGACCCAGTCACCTGAGACTGTCTTTACAGGGGTACGCATCAGAGAAACAAACAGGAAAAGTTCTTCCTCACCTCCCTGCCTGCTTGTTTTCCTGTTCTCCTGTGTCTAACTAGAAGCTGTGCATATCCACCACTCCCACTGTTCCTCGGAAATCTCATTAGAAGCCAACGTGGCTGTGAATGAGATTAAGCACTGCATTTGCCAGTGATGCTTGTGTTTTGCAGGTGTACTGCCAAGTGCCAACGTTATCCAATATTTGCTTACCACTGCCCACGTGGGACCAAACCCACACTTAATAAGACAGAGACTGCATTGCCGTGACATATGTGCCATTATATTCCCCGAGTTTAAGCCCCACAAGCACAGTTATTTAGCTAACACAGTCTTCTGCTATAATCATGGCAGTTTTTCTTCCAGCAGTAAAACTCTCACCAACCAGTCAGGCATTTTCTGCTTTCCAATTACTTGCTGCTGCTATGCCAGCTACACAGTCATATTTTCATGTATCATTAAACAAATGCAGTTGTGCTCCCCAAACAGGCCTCGGTTTGGGCTAAACTACATCCATTAAAGCTTTCATAAATGGCACACCCTTCAGCTTGTAGTTTCTCTGGACTCATAAATATTTAAGCCGCACAGATAATACCTCGACTTCCCAGCAAGTGTGGCATTAGCCAGGCAGTCTTTAAAGCATAAAACTTTGTAGCAAGAGAAAATGAAGAAGAAAGAAATGAGTTGTGCTGCTAGCAAATAACATATCAGAATCCTAATATTTCCTTCCAGCATCCATTTCTTTTTCACGCACATATGTATGTATCTGTATATATATACATATATGTATATATATACATATATATACACATTCATTTGAAGGATTTTTATATAAGTGATAGGATGGTAAGGAATACTAGGTACTGTGACTTATTTGAGAAAAATTATATTCTCTCCAAGCATTTATGATTGCCTCAAAAAGTGAGAAAAATCAACACAGAGTTAAGAGACAAAACTGAGTTATAAGACTGACATGAAGCATAAACTGGGTGTTCTTAGCAAGTTTGAGAGTAAGTGACCACCATCACACTGTGGGTCAACTGCCATAACCAAGCCAGCCAATGAGCATTTGGTTGTTAAGGGTTGAACCCCATGGCAGTTAGTATAAGGAGAGTGAGGGTTTGATGTGAGACCAGGGGTAAGTCACAGAGGGTAGATATTGGTGACACCTACAATGACTTTCCTCTCTTTCCTCCAGGCAAGAGCTGCAGAGCCCATCATAACAATCCCTCCTGTGTTCTAGGCTAACCTCTTCAAAAGATCAGTAGTTTGAGTTCAGTCAGTTTTTCAGTTTGGGTGGTGTTGTGCATCATTTTCAATGTTGAGTCATACCTAACCACAACCATATGTACTCCTATGATTTTAGGAAGAACAACAGGAAAGTGCTTTATATAATTCATTTCAAAATCTTGAAAGAAAGACTCATATGGCTTGGATCTGGTGCCCACCTTAGTCCTGTCATATGGAGGAAACAGATTTCTAAAATCATAGATTTCATAAGAGACTAGCAAAACGCTAAAACTTAACATTAGTGAGGAATATATAACATGTATACATGCTAAGTAGGATTCAAGGAAAATACAAGAGTTAAATTTAGGATGAAGAAAGAATTGTTTTCCTATATAAATATATGCATATAATTCAATGTAATATCATATTAATCTTAAAAATAGAAAACTGAGCACTCTTCTGGCACAGTGTGCCATACCCAAGTGGGGCAGGGAGGCAGCTTAACCACTCAGGAGTTCAGAGAAACTGGAATACACAGGTAAAACTGATCTGCTGCTCAGAGGTTCTTGCCCAGAAACCTCTGGCAGGAGCCCTCTGGTTTCTTTCTCAGGCTTGGGACCACCCTCTGCCACCTCATCAAAGTTATGTACTGAGATAGCTAACCACTCAGGAGTGGAGAGAGGCCTGGCAGTACAGGTAGGACACCGCTGCTTAGAGGAAACAGCTGGAAACCCTGAGGACACAAGAGCTTAGGAACAGCCTAGGACAGGCATCTTTTGATTATAACTTGCACCCAGAATTGATCAGGGCCACAAAGCTACTTACCCAAATAGGACCACTAGAGAGCAGGCCTCTCAGGAATACCTACATACCAGTATACACAGAAAGAACAGGTATCCCAGGAACATAGATACAGAGGCTTGCATGACAGATAAGCCACAGCCAGAGACAGCAACACCAGCTAACACCAGAAATAACCAGATTGCAAAAGGCAAACACAAGAACATCACCAACAAAAATGGAGGCAACATGGCACCATCTGACCAAGTTCTCCAACAACAGCAAGTCCTGGATAACTGAACATACCAGAAAAGCAAAACTTGGATTTAAAATTACATCTCATGATGCTGATAGAGGATTTCAAGAAAGACATAAATAGCTCCCTTAAAGAAGTACAGGAGAACATGAGTCAACAGGTAGAAGCCCTTAAAAAGGAAACACAAAAATCACTTAAAGAAATACAGGAGAACATGGGTCAACAGGCAGAAGCCCTGAAAGAGGAAACACAAAAAAAAAAACCCTTAAAGAATTACAGGAAAACACAAACAAACCAATGAAGGAATGGAACAAAACTATCCAGGATCTAAAAAGGAAAGTAGAAACAACTAAGAAATCACAAAGGGAGACAACTTTGGAGATAGAAAAACTTCAAAAGAAGCCAGGAGTCATAGATGCAAGCATCAACAACAGAATACAAGATACAGAAGAAAGAATCTCAGGTCCTAAAGATACGATAGAAAGCATTGACTCAACAGTCAAAGAAAATGCAAGCAAAAAGCTTGTAATCCAAAACATCCAGGAAAATCAGGACACAATGTGAATATCAAACCTAAGGATTATAGGTATAGAAGAGAGCAAAGATTTCCAACTTAAAGGGTCAGTGAATATCTTCAACAAAATTATAGAAGAAAACTTCCCTAACCTAGAGAAAGAGATGCCCATAAACATACAAGAAGCCTTCAGAACCCCAAACAGACTGGACCAGAACAGAAACTCCTCCCAGCACATAATAATCAAAACACCAAATGTAAACAAATATAAACAAAGAAAGAATACTAAAAGAAGTAAGGGGGAAAGGCCAAGTAACATATAAAGGAAGACCTATCAGAATTATTACAGATTTCTCACCAGAGAACTTGAAAGGAAGAAGATCCTGGGCACATCTCCTACAGACTCTAAGAGAATACAAATTCCAACCCAGACTACTATACCCAGCAAAACTCTCAATCACCATATGGAGAAGCCAAGATATTCCACAATAAAACCAAATTTACACAATATCGTTCCACAAATCCAGCCCTTCAAAGGATAACAGACGGAAAAGGCCAATACAAGGAGGGCAACTACACCCTAGAAAAAGAAACATAGTAATTGTCTTTCAACAAACCCAAAAGAAAATAACAACACAAACATAAAAATAACATCAAAAGTAACAAGAAGCAATAATCATTATTCCTTAATATCTCTTAACATCAATGTACTCAATTACCCCAAAAAAGATATAGACAAACAGACTGGATACTTAAACAGATAAACTGGATTCCAGCATTTTGCTGCATATAGGAAATGCACCTCAGTGTCAAAGACAAACACTACCTCAGAGTAAAAGGCTAGAAAACAATTTTCCAAACAAATATTCCTAGGAAACAAGCTGGAATAGACATTCTAATATTGCATAAAATCGACTTTCAACCAAAAGTCATCAAAAACACACAGAAGTATACTTCATATTCATCAAAGGAAAAATATACCAAGAAGAACTCTCAATTCTGAACATCTATGCTCCAAATTCAAGGGCACCATCATTCGTAAAAGAAACTTTACTAAAGCTCAGAGCACACACTGCACCTCACGTAATAATTGTGGGTGACTTCAACACTCTACTCTTCTCAATGAACCGATCAGGGAAACACAAACTAAACAGAGACACAGTGAAACTAACAGTAGTTTTGGACCAAATGGATTTAACAGATATCTATAGAACATTTCATCCTAAATCAAAATAATATACCTTCTCCTCAGCACCTCATGGTACCTTCTCAAAAAATGACTATATAATTGGTTACAAAACAGACCTCAACACATATAAGAAGATCAAAATAATCCCATGCCTCCTATTAGATCACTACATAGTTAGGGTGGCCTTCAATAGCAGCAAAAACAACAGAAAGCCCACATATACATGAAAGCTGAACAATGCTCTACTCAATGACACCTTAGTCAAGGAAGAAATAAGGAAAGATATCAAAATAGAATTTTGATATCTTTTTAGAATATAACAAAAATGAAGGCACAACATACCCAATCTTATGGGACACAATGAAAGCAGTGCTAAGAGGAAAACTCTTAGCCCTGAGTGCCTCCAAAAAGAACCTGGAGAGAGCTTACACTAGCAGCTTAACGACACACCTGAAAGCTCTAGGACAGAAAGAAGCTAATACACCCAAGAGGAGTAGAAGACAGGAAATCATCAAACTCAGGGCTGAAATCAACCAAGTTGAAACAAAAAGATCCATACAAAGAATCAAGAAAACCAGGAGCTAGTTCTTTGAGAAAATCAGCAAGATAGATAAACCCTTAGCCAGACTAAACAGAGGGCAGAGTATCCAAATTGACAAAATCAGAAATGAAAGTGGGATATAACAACAGAAACTGAGGAAATTCAAAAAAAATCATCAGATCCCACTCCAAAAGCCTTTATTCAACGCAACTGGAAAATCTGGATGAAATAAACAATTTCCTAGAGAGATAACAAATACCAGAATTAAATCATGATCAAATAGACTATTGAAACAGTCCCATAACCTCTAAAGAAATAGAAGCAATCCTAGAAAGTCTCCAAACAAACACACAAAAAAGATGGTTTTAACACACAATTCTATCAGGCCTTCAAAGAAGACCTAACACCAATAGTCTTCAAACTATTTCACAAAATAGAAACAGAAGGAACAGTACTCAACTCATTCTATGAAGCCACAATTATGCTGATACCAAAACCACACAAAGATCCAACAAAGAAAGAGAACTTCAGACAAATTTCCCTTATGAATATTGTTGCAAAAATACTCACCATTTGCAGATGATATGATAGTATACTTAAGCCACCCCCCAAAAAAACTCCACCAGAGAACTCCTATAGCTGATAAAGAACTTCAGCAAAGTGTCCAGACATCAAATTAATGCAAACATATTAATAGCTTTCTAATACTCAAAGGATAAACAGGCTGAGAAAGAAATTAGGGAAATGACACACTTCACAATAGTCATAAACAATATAAAGTATCTTGGTGTGACTCTAACAAAACAAGTGAAAGATCTTTATGACAAGAACTTGAAGTCTCTGAAGAAAGAAATCAAAGAAGACCTCAGAAGATGGAAATATCCTCCCACGCTCGTGGATTGGCAGGATTAATATAGTAAAAATGGCCATCTTGCCAAAAACAATATACAGATTCAATACAATCTCCATCAAAATCCTGACTCAGTTCTTCATAGAGTTAGAAAGAACAATTCTCAAATTCATCTGGAATAACAAACAACAACAACAACAACAACAACAAAAAAACAGGATAGCTAAAAAACTATTCTTAACAGTAAAAGAACTACTGGGGGGAATCAGTATACCAGACCTCAAGCAGTACTACAGAGCAATAGTGTTAAAAACTGCATGGTGTTAGTGCAGAGACAGGCACGTAGATCAATGGAATAAAATTGAAGACCCAGAAATGAACCCACACACCTATGGACTTGATCTTTGACAAAGGAGCTAAAACCATCCAGTGGAAAAAAAGATAGCCTTTTCAACAAAGATGCAAGTTCAACTGTAGTTCAGCATGCAGAAGAATGCAAATCAATCTATTCTTATCTCCTTGTACTAAGCTCAAGTCCAAGTGGATCAAGGACTTCCACATAAAACCAGACACACTGCAACTAATAGAAAAGAAACTGGGGAGAAGCCTTGAACACATAGGCACAGGGGAAAAATTCCTGAACAGAGCACCAATAACCTATGCCCTAAGATCAAGAATTGACAAATGTGACCTCATAAAATTACAAAGTTTCTGTAAAGCAAAGGATACTGTCAATAGGACAAAACAGCAACCAACAAATTGGGAAAAGATCTTTACCAACCCTACATCCAACAGAGGGCTAATATCCAATATATACAAAGAACTCAAGAAGTTAGACTCCAGAGAGCCAAATAACCCTATTAAAAATGGGGTACAGAGCTAAACAAAGAATTTTCACCTGAGGAATATCAAATCGCTGAGAAGTACCTAAAGAAATATTCAACACCCTTAGTCTTCAGGAAAATGCAAATCAAAACAACCCTGAGATTTCACCTCACACCAGTCAGAATGGTTAAGAGCAAAATCTCAGTAGACAGCAGGTGTTGGCGAGGATGTGGAGAAAGAGGAACACTCCTCCATGGCTGATGGGATTGCAAGCTGGTACAACCACTCTGGAATTCACTCTGGCAGTTTCTTAGAAATTTGAGTATAATACTACATGGAGGACCCTGCTATATCACTCCTGGGCATATACCCAGAGGATTCTCCAGCCTGTAATAAGAACACATGCTTCTTTATGTTCATAGCAGCCCTATTTATAATAGTCAGAAGCTGGAAAGAACCCTGATGTCCCTCAATGGAGGAATGGATTGAGAAATTGTGGGATATATATACAATGGAGTACTATTCAAACATTAAAAACAATGAATTCATGAAATTCTTAGACAAATGGATGGAACAAATATCATCCTGAGTGAAGTAACCCAATCATGAAAGAACACACATGGTATGCACTCACTGATAAGTGTATATTAGCCCAGAAACTTGGAATATCCAAGACACATTTCACATATCAAATGATGCCCAAGGAAGAAGAACAAAGTATGGATACTTGGGTCCTTTGTAAGAAGGGGAACAAAATACCCACAGAAGGAGATACAGAGACAAAGGGTGGAACAGAGTCTGAGGGAAAGACCATCCAGAGACTACCCCACCCAGGTATCCATCCCATATACAGTTACAAAACCCAGACACTATTATCAATGCCCACAAGTCCTTGCTGACTGGAGCCAGATATAGCTGTCACCTGGGAGGCTCTGCTAGTACACGAGAAATACAGAGGGGGACACTCATCCAGCCATTGAACCGAGCACAGGGTCCCCAATGGAGGAGCTAGAGAAAGGACCCAAGGAGCGAAGAGGTTTGCAGCACCACAGGAGGAACAACAATATGAGTCAACCAGTACTCCCACAGCTCCCAGGGACAAAACCATCAACCAAAGAGTACACGTGGAGTTACCCATGGCTCCAGACACATAGGCAGCAGAGGATGGCCTTGTTGGACATCAAAGGAAGGAGAGGTCCTTGGTCCTGGAAAGGGTAGTGTAGAGGAATACCAGGACAGGGAAGCAGGGGTAGGTTGATTGGGGAAGGGGAGATGGCTTATGGGATTTTGGGGGGAGGGGAGAACCAGGAAAGGGGACAACATTTGAAATGTAAATAAAGAATATATCTAAAAAAAAATTAAAAAAGAAAAGAAAAGTGAGCATGGCAGAACACAGTAGCATTTAGACAAATAGCTTGGATAAGTCCATTTAAATCCCTTCAAATATATCAAACATTTCAAACATATTATCAAATGACCATTTAGGAGCTCCTACAACATAAGGAGAAGTCATTGTCAAAAATCAAGGCCGACTAGTAGACATAAGCTTGGCTTGTACTGTGCCAACCAACCATATGCTCAATGCTCTTAGAGTATCATAGTTTTTGATAAAACATAATACAAACTATTATTTTAGACAGGGTGTCATGTAGTCCAGGCTGGCCTTGATCATACTATGTGGCCAAGGATATACTTGAAGTCCTGATTCTTATGCCTCCTCTGCCTGAGTTCTGGAATTACAGATGTATACCATACCACCACGTGTGGTTTATGTAGTACTGGTCTCCAAGTTAGGACTCCCAGTAATATGGACAAGCAGTCCACCAACTGAGCTGTATCCCTACCTTTGTAATTCACATTTATAGATATGACACTTCTATCCCGGGGAAAACTGAAAGACAGAGGTAAATTCAGTATTCAAGGGTTGAAACACATGAATGTCATCATAGTGGCCAAGCCCAGAACATTCATTGCTTTCACCAACTATAGTGCATGCTAAGGTCAAGACTGATTCTACTAATCAGCAACCTGAACCCATTACTTATGAGATAGTTGAGTTTAATTATGAGAAGCTTTCTGAGATTAAGAGTTTTCTGTCTTTACCTAGAACAATTCTGATTCTCTGTCTCTCTCTGTCTCTCTCTGTCTCTCTCTGTCTCTCTCTGTCTCTCTGTCTCTCTGTCTCTGTCTCTCTCTCTCTCTCTCTCTCTCTCTCTCTCTCTCTCTCTCTCTCTCTCTCTCTCTCTTTCTGGAAGTTTGGCACTTCTGATTATTCTGTCCACTTCATTGGAAGTGTTCAAATCATTTCCATGAAATTCTTTAAGTTCTAGAGGACTCTAAGGAGAATGTGGTAGCTAGCAGATGTCTGTGATTCCAGTACTCAGGAGGCTGAGGCATAAAAATTGATATGAGCCAATGCAGCCTGGCCTACAGAGAGAGTATGTAGCCCTGCTGAACGTGCACTGACTTAAACATTTTTCTATGTGTTTTTTTCCAGGGATAACAGCTGTGATATATAATCCCATATGGTAAGTGCTAAACACATACACATATACATATGAACAACATCACAAGGCCACAGTAAGACTTAGTAGGACTCAGATATACAAATTCTGGTGTGTAGGTGTGGGTGTGAGTGTGGGTGTTATGTGATAATAACAATTAAGTAGGGGTTATGAATTTTAAAGGGAGTTAGACTCAAGGGTAGTTGTGGGGAGGGAACAGTTGAAGTGATATAAATAATGTATGCCTCTGTGAAATTCTTAAAAAGAAATAGCATGCTTAAATTGATAAGTTAGGCAGTATTTGGGTGATTTTCTTGTTGGGGAAAATTGCAAGTATCTCATAAAAGTAGGGGTAAAGCTGAAAAGATTTTAAGCACCAGGACCCATATACCTATATCATCATTCTAGTATCAAAGAAACAGGGAAATTACCACAGTGCAGAGTGTCTAGGAAATTTTCCACCAAAATGCATGACAGGGAGAAAATTGAAAGGCATATAAAATTAAAATCGTTATGAAAAGGGTTTTAATTCCAAATATATTCTTAATGAGTATTGAGGACTTTTGGGATATACTGAGATGTGACTTCAGGGTTACTGGTATCATAGACCCCAGTAATTCTCTTCGCTCTTCCCTGAGTTGCCTAGACAAGAAACACTGAGAAATTCTGCCCCTCTACTAATCCCAACTAATTGATAAGGCATATTCAAAATCTCGCTGTAAAGAGTTTAGGTCTTCCAATCATCCTGTGGTTTAACTTAAGATGTTGGTGTGAGACTTCCTTATTCTTCACCTTGCAATGCCATGGCTTTAGATTTTATGAGTATATGTTACTTTGTAAAATGTGGCCCTTATTTCCAGGTATATTCCCAGTCTGTTTTTCATTTTGAAGTTGTTACTTTTGGCAATTATATGCATGTATAGAATGTATTGCGATCATTTCCATCCCCATTAGCCCCCTCTTATCCCTCTCCTGTGGAGGCCAGCCCTGCTCTTCTTCCCAAGTGCTCCTGTTCTAGCCATAACCCAACTCTCTCTTCTATAATTTTCCTGGAGACTATGATCTTGTCAAGCATGTGCCTGCTTGCCTGCCTGACTGCCCTTTGGTATCTTCCCCTTCCATAATATTCACCTTCTTTGCCTCCCTAAAATTATGAATACCACATCAAGGACTAAAAGTATAGATCTCCAAGGCTGTGGGGATTTCTTTATAACTACTGGCATGGCCCTATGTCCATCGTAAAGTTTATTTCTCTTAGTCTAAACTATGGAGCCACACCCTCACTGGATCCTACTTCTAGATCTGTAAGCAGAATTTGTGGCATTAATCTTCTGAAGATTTTTAAAATAGATTTTCCTTGGTTGGATCTTTACTTATTTCCTTTACAGTAGAAACAGTAGACCTTTCAGCACCCAGACACTAACAAGTGTCTGCCAAGTTGATTCTCCATAACAAATACTGAGATTCTGACATCTTCCCTGTTAGATCCTGCATCTTCCTTAATCTTTTTTTTTCTTTTTTTTTTATTCGATATAATTTATTTACATTTCAAATGATTTCCCCTTTTCTAGCCCCCCCCCACTCCCCGAAAGTCCCGTAAGCCCCCTTCTCTTCCCCTGTCCTCCCTCCCACCCCTTCCCAGTTCCCCGTTCTGGTTTTGCCAAATACTGTTTCACTGAGTCTTTCCAGAACCAGGGACCACTCCTGCTTTCTTCTTGTATCTCATTTGATGTGTGGATTATGTTTTGGGTATTCCAGTTTTCTAGGTTAATAACCACTTATTAGTGAGTGCATACCATGATTCCCCTTTTGAGTCTGGGTTACCTCACTTAGTATGATGTTCTCTAGCTCCATACATTTGCCTAAGAATTTCATGAATTCATTGTTTCTAATGGCTGAATAGTACTCCATTGTGTAGATAGATATACCACATTTTTTGCATCCACTCTTCTGTTGAGGGATACCTGGGTTCTTTCCAGCATCTGGCAATTATAAATAGGGCTGCTATGAACATAGTAGAGCATGTATCCTTATTACATGGTAGGGAATCCTCTGGGTATATGCCCAGGAGTAGTATAGCAGGATCTTCTGGAAGTGAGGTGCCCAGTTTTCGGAGGAACCGCCAGACTGATTTCCAGAGTGGTTGTACCAATTTGCAACCCCACCAGCAGTGGAGAAGTGTTCCCCTTTCTCCACACCCTCTCCAACACCTGCTGTCTCCTGAATTTTTAATCTTAGTCATTCTGACTGGTGTAAGATGAAATCTTAGGGTTGTTTTGATTTGCATTTCCCTAATGACTAATGAAGTTGAGCATTTTTTAAGATGCTTCTCCGCCATCCGAAGTTCTTCAGGTGAGAATTCTTTGTTTAACTCTGTACCCCATTTTTTAATAGGGTTGTTCGGTTTTCTGGAGTCTAACTTCTTGAGTTCTTTATATATATTGGATATTAGCCCTCTATCTGATGTAGGATTGGTGAAGATCTTTTCCCAATTTGTTGGTTGCCGATCTGTCCTCTTGATGGTGTCCTTTGCCTTACAGAAACTCTGTAACCTTATGAGGTCCCATTTGTCAATTCTTGCTCTTAGAGCATACGCTATTGGTGTTCTGTTCAGAAACTTTCTCCCTGTACCGATGTTCTCAAGGGTCTTCCCCAGTTTCTTTTCTATTAGCTTCAGAGTGTCTGGCTTTATGTGGAGGTCCTTGATCCATTTGGATTTGAGCTTAGTACAAGGAGACAAGGATGGATCAATTCGCATTCTTCTGCATGCTGACCTCCAGTTGAACCAGCACCATTTGTTGAAAAGGCTATCTTTTTTCCATTGGATGTTTTCAGCCTCTTTGTCGAGGATCAAGTGGCCATAGGTGTGTGGGTTCATTTCTGGATCTTCAATCCTGTTCCATTGATCCTCCTGCCTGTCACTGTACCAATACCATGCAGTTTTTAACACTATTGCTCTGTAGTATTGCTTGAGGTCAGGGATACTGATTCCCCCAGACTTTCTTTTGTTGCTGAGAATAGTTTTAGCTATCCTGGGTTTTTTGTTGTTCCAGATGAATTTGATAATTGCTCTTTCTAACTCTGTGAAGAATTGAGTTGGGATTTTGATGGGTATTGCATTGAATCTGTATAGTGCTTTAGGCAAAATGGCCATTTTAACTATATTGATTCTACCAATCCATGAGCATGGGAGGTTTTCCCATTTTTTGAGGTCTTCTTCCATTTCCTTCTTCAGAGTCTTGAAGTTCTTATCATACGGATCTTTCGCATGTTTGGTAAGAGTCACCCCAAGATACTTTATACTGTTTGTGGCTATTGTGAAGGGGGTCATTTCCCTAATTTCTTTCTCAGCCTGCTTATCCTTTGAGTATAGGAAGGCCACTGATTTGCTTGAGTTGATTTTATAACCTGCCACTTTGCTGAAGTTGTTTATCAGCTGTAGGAGCTCTCTAGTGGAGTTTTTTGGGTCACTTAGGTAGAGTATCATGTCGTCTGCAAATAATGATAGTTTGACTTCCTCCTTTCCAATTTGTATCGCTTTGACCTCCTTATGTTGTCGAATTGCCCGAGCTAGTACCTCAAGTACAATATTGAAAAGATAAGGAGAAAGGGGGCAGCCTTGTCTGGTCCCTGATTTCAGTGGGATTGCTTCAAGTTTCCCTCCATTTAGTTTGATGCTGGCTACCGGTTTGCTGTATATTGCTTTTACTATGTTTAGGTATGGGCCTTGAATTCCTGTTCTCTCCAAGACTTTAAGCATGAAAGGATGCTGAATTTTGTCAAATGCTTTTTCAGCATCCAATGAAATGACCATGTGGTTTTGTTCTTTGAGTTTGTTTATGTAGTGGATTGTATTGATGGATTTCCGTATATTGAACCAACCCTGCATTCCCGGGATAAAGCCTACTTGATCATGGTGGATGATCGTTTTGATGTGTTCTTGGATTCGGTTGGCAAGAATTTTATTGAGTATTTTTGCATCGATGTTCATAAGGGAAATTGGTCTGAAGTTTGCTTTCTTTGTTGGATCTTTGTGTGGCTTTGGTATCAGCGTAATTGTGGCTTCGTAGAAGGAATTGGGTAGTGTTCCTTCTGTTTCTATTTTGTGGAATAGTTTGAAGAGTATTGGTGTTAACTCTTCTTTGAAGGTCTGGTAGAATTCTGCACTGAAACCATCTGGTCCTGTGCTTTTTTTGGTTGAAAGACTTTCTATGACTCCTTCTATTTCTTTAGGCTTTATGGGACTGTTCAGATGGTCTAGTTGGTCCTGATTTAATTTTGGTATTTGGTATCTGTCAAGGAAATTGTCCATTTCCTCCAGATTCTCCAGTTGTGTTGAGTACAGGCTCTTGTAGTAGGATCTGATGATTTTTTGGATTTCCTCAGTTTCCGTTGTTATGTCTCCCTTTTCATTTCTAAGTTTGTTAATTTGGATACTTTCTCTGTGCCCTTTGGTCAGCCTGGCTAAGGGTTTATCTATCTTGTTGATTTTCTCAAAGAACCAGCTCCTGGTTTTGTTGATTTTTTGTATGGTTCTCTTTGTTTCTACTTGATTGATTTCGGCCCTGAGTTTGATGATTTCCTGCCTTCTACTCCTCCTGGGCGAAATAGCTTCTTTTTGTTCTAGGGCTTTCAGGTGTGTCATTAAGTTGGTAATGTATGCTCTCTCCATTTTCTTTTTGGAGGCACTCAGGGCTATGAGTTTTCCTCTTAGCACTGCTTTCATTGTGTCCCATAGATTTGAGTATGTTGTGTTTTCATTTTCATTGTGTTCTAAAAAGTCTTTAATTTCTTTCTTTATTTCTTCCTTGACCAAGGTATCATTGAGTAGAGTATTGTTCAATTTCCACGTGTATGTGGGTTTTCTGTTGTTTCTGTTGCTATTGAAGACCACTTTTATTCCATAGTGATCAGATAGGAGGCATGGGATTAGTTCTATCTTCTTATATTTGTTGAGGTCTGTCTTGTGACCAATTATATGGTCGATTTTGGAGAAGGTACCATGAGGTGCTGAAAAAAAGGTATATTCTTTTGTTTTAGGATAGAATGTTCTATATATATCAGTTAAATCTAATTGGTCCAAAGCTTCAATTAGTTTCATTGTGTCCTTGTTTAGTTTCTGTTTTCCTGATCGGTCCATTGAGGAAAGTGCAGTGTTGAAGTCACCCACAATTATTGTGTTAGGTGCAATGTGTGCTTTGAGTTTTAATAAAGTTTCTTTTATGAAAGAGGGTGCCCTTGCATTTGGAGCATAGATGTTCAGGATTGAGAGTTCTTCTTGTTGTATTTTTCCTTTGACCAGCAAGAAGTGTCCCTCAGAGTCTCTTTTGATGACTTTGGGTTGAAAGTCAATTTTATCTGATATTAAAATGGCTACTCCAGCTTGTTTCCTGAGACCATTTGCTTGTAAAATTGTCTTCCAGCCTTTTACTCTAAGGTAGTGTTTGTCTTTGACCCTGAGGTGTGTTTCCTGTAAGCAGCAAAATGTAGGGTCCTGTTTACGTATCCAGTCAGTTAGTCTGTGTCTTTTTATTGGGGCATTGAGTCCATTGATGTTAAGAGATATTAAGGAATAGTGATTGTTACTTCCTATCATTTTTGACGTTATTTTTTAAATTTGATTGCTTAACTTCTTTTGGGTTTGATGAAAGGTTACTATCTTGCTTTTTTCAGGGTGAAGTTTCCCTCCTTGTATTGGTGTTGTCCTCCTATTATCCTTTTTAGGGCTGGGTTTATGGATAGATATTGGGTAAACTTGGTTTTGTCGTGAAATATCTTAGTTTCTCCATCTATGGTGATTGAGAGTTTTGCTGGATATAGTAGTTTTGGTTGGCATTTGTGTTCTCTTAGAGTCTGCATGAGATCTGCCCAGGACCTTCTAGCCTTCATATTCTCAGGTGAAAAGTCTGCTGTGATTCTGATAGGTCTTCCTTTATATGTTACTTGGCCTTTTTCTCTTACTGCCTTTAATATTCTTTCTTTGTTTAGAACATTTGGTGTTTTGATTATTATGTGACGGGAAGTATTTCTGTTCTGGTCCAGTCTGTTTGGAGTTCTGTAGGCTTCTTGTATATTCATGGGCATCTCTCTCTTTAGGTTAGGGAAGTTTTCTTCCATAATTTTATTGAAGATATTTGCTGGCCCTTTAAGTTGTAAATCTTCACTCTCATCTATGCCTATAATCCTTAGGTTTGGTCTTCTCATTGTGTCCTGGATTTCCTGGATATTTTGGGTTACAAGCTTTTTGCATTTTGCATTTTCTTTAACTGTTGAGTCCAGTCCATGGTTTCTATGGAATCTTCAGCATCTGAGATTCTTTCTTCTATTTCTTGTATTCTGTTGTTGATATTTGCATCTCTGTCCCGTGATTTCTTCCCAAGGCTTTCTATCTCCAAAGTTGTCTCCTTTTGAGTTTTTTTAGTTGTTTCTACTTCTGATTTTAGATCCTGGATGGTTTTGCTTAGCTCCTTCACTTGCTTGTTTGTGCTTTCCTGTAATTCTTTAAGAGATTTTTGTGTTTTTTCTTTCATGAGCTCAGCCTGTTGACCAAAGTTCTCCTGTATTTCTTTAAGAGATTTTTGTGTTTCGTCTTTCATGACCTCAGCCTGTTGACCAAAGTTCTCCTGTATTTCTTTTTTTTTTTTTTGTCTTTTTTTTTATTTGATATAATTTATTTACATTTCAAATGATTTCCCCTTTTCTAGCCCCCCCCCCACTCCCCGAAAGTCCCGTAAGCCCCCTTCTCTTCCCCTGTCCTCCCTCCCACCCCTTCCCAGTTCCCCGTTCTGGTTTTGCCAAATACTGTTTCACTGAGTCTTTCCAGAACCAGGGACCACTCCTGCTTTCTTCTTGTATCTCATTTGATGTGTGGATTATGTTTTGGGTATTCCAGTTTTCTAGGTTAATAACCACTTATTAGTGAGTGCATACCATGATTCACCTTTTGAGTCTGGGTTACCTCACTTAGTATGATGTTCTCTAGCTCCATCCATTTGCCTAAGAATTTCATGAATTCATTGTTTCTAATGGCTGAATAGTACTCCATTGTGTAGATATACCACATTTTTTGCATCCACTCTTCTGTTGAGGGATACCTGGGTTCTTTCCAGCATCTGGCAATTATAAATAGGGCTGCTATGAACATAGTAGAGCATGTATCCTTATTACATGGTGGGGAATCCTCTGGGTATATGCCCAGGAGTGGTATAGCAGGATCTTCTGGAAGTGAGGTGCCCAGTTTTCGGAGGAACCGCCAGACTGCTTTCCAGAGTGGTTGTACCAATTTGCAACCCCACCAGCAGTGGAGGAGTGTTCCTCTTTCTCCGCACCCTCTCCAACACCTGCTGTCTCCTGAATTTTTAATCTTAGCCATTCTGACTGGTGTAAGATGAAATCTTAGGGTTGTTTTGATTTGCATTTCCCTAATGACTAATGAAGTGGAGCATTTTTTAAGATGCTTCTCCGCCATCCGAAGTTCTTCAGGTGAGAATTCTTTGTTTAACTCTGTACCCCATTTTTTAATAGGGTTGTTCGGTTTTCTGGAGTCTAACTTCTTGAGTTCTTTATATATATTGGATATTAGCCCTCTATCTGATGTAGGATTGGTAAAGATCTTTTCCCAATTTGTTGGTTGCCGATCTGTCCTCTTGACGGTGTCCTTTGCCTTACAGAAACTCTGTAACCTTATGAGGTCCCATTTGTCAATTCTTGCTCTTAGAGCATACGCTATTGGTTTTCTGTTCAGAAACTTTCTCCCTGTACCGATGTCCTCAAGGGTCTTCCCCAGTTTCTTTTCTATTAGCTTCAGAGTGTCTGGCTTTATGTGGAGGTCCTTGATCCATTTGGATTTGAGCTTAGTACAAGGAGACAAGGATGGATCAATTCGCATTCTTCTGCATGCTGACCTCCAGTTGAACCAGCACCATTTGTTGAAAAGGCTATCTTTTTTCCATTGGATGTTTTCAGCCTCTTTGTCGAGGATCAGGTGGCCATAGGTGTGTGGGTTCATTTCTGGATCTTCAATCCTGTTCCATTGATCCTCCTGCCTGTCACTGTACCAATACCATGCAGTTTTTAACACTATTGCTCTATAGTATTGCTTGAGGTCAGGGATACTGATTCCCCCAGATTTTCTTTTGTTGCTGAGAATAGTTTTAGCTATCCTGGGTTTTTTGTTGTTCCAGATGAATTTGATAATTGCTCTTTCTAACTCTGTGAAGAATTGAGTTGGGATTTTGATGGGTATTGCATTGAATCTGTATAGTGCTTTAGGCAAAATGGCCATTTTAACTATATTGATTCTACCGATCCATGAGCATGGGAGGTTTTCCCATTTTTTGAGGTCTTCTTCCATTTCCTTCTTCAGAGTCTTGAAGTTCTTGCCATACAGATCTTTCGCATGTTTGGTAAGAGTCACCCCAAGATACTTTATACTGTTTGTGGCTATTGTGAAGGGGGTCATTTCCCTAATTTCTTTCTCAGCCTGCTTATCCTTTGAGTATAGGAAGGCCACTGATTTGCTTGAGTTGATTTTGTAACCTGCCACTTTGCTGAAGTTGTTTATCAGCTGTAGGAGCTCTCTAGTGGAGTTCTTTGGGTCACTTAGGTAGACGATCATGTCGTCTGCAAATAATGATAGTTTGACTTCCTCCTTTCCAATTTGTATCCCTTTGACCTCCTTATGTTGTCGAATTGCCCGAGCTAGTACCTCAAGTACAATATTGAAAAGATAAGGAGAAAGGGGGCAGCCTTGTCTGGTCCCTGATTTCAGTGGGATTGCTTCAAGTTTCTCTCCGTTTAGTTTGATGCTGGCTACCGGTTTGCTGTATATTGCTTTTACTATGTTTAGGTATGGGCCTTGAATTCCTGTTCTCTCCAAGACTTTAAGCATGAAAGGATGCTGAATTTTGTCAAATGCTTTTTCAGCATCCAATGAAATGACCATGTGGTTTTGTTCTTTGAGTTTGTTTATGTAGTGGATTGTATTGATGGATTTCCGTATATTGAACCAACCCTGCATTCCCGGGATAAAGCCTACTTGATCATGGTGGATGATCGTTTTGATGTGTTCTTGGATTCGGTTGGCAAGAATTTTGTTGAGTATTTTTGCATCGATGTTCATAAGGGAAATTGGTCTGAAGTTCTCTTTCTTTGTTGGATCTTTGTGTGGCTTTGGTATCAGCGTAATTGTGGCTTCGTAGAAGGAATTGGGTAGTGTTCCTTCTGTTTCTATTTTGTGGAATAGTTTGAAGAGTATTGGTGTTAACTCTTCTTTGAAGGTCTGGTAGAATTCTGCACTGAAACCATCTGGTCCTGTGCTTTTTTTGGTTGGAAGACTTTCTATGACTCCTTCTATTTCTTTAGGCTTTATGGGACTGTTTAGATGGTCTAGTTGGTCCTGATTTAATTTTGGTATTTGGTATCTGTCAAGGAAATTGTCCATTTCCTCCAGATTCTCCAGTTGTGTTGAGTACAGGCTCTTGTAGTAGGATCTGATGATTTTTTGGATTTCCTCAGTTTCCGTTGTTATGTCTCCCTTTTCATTTCTAAGTTTGTTAATTTGGATACTTTCTCTGTGCCCTTTGGTCAGTCTGGCTAAGGGTTTATCTATCTTGTTGATTTTCTCAAAGAACCAGCTCCTAGTTTTGTTGATTTTTTGTATGGTTCTCTTTGTTTCTACTTGATTGATTTCGGCCCTGAGTTTGATGATTTCCTGCCTTCTACTCCTCCTGGGTGAAATAGCTTCTTTTTGTTCTAGGGCTTTCAGGTGTGTCATTAAGTTGGTAATGTATGCTCTCTCCATTTTCTTTTTGGAGGCACTCAGGGCTATGAGTTTTCCTCTTAGCACTGCTTTCATTGTGTCCCATAGATTTGGGTATGTTGTGTTTTCATTTTCATTGTGTTCTAAAAAGTCTTTAATTTCTTTCTTTATTTCTTCCTTGACCAAGGTGTCATTGAGTAGAGTATTGTTCAATCTCCACGTGTTTGTGGGTTTTCTGTTGTTTCTGTTGCTATTGAAGACCACTTTTATTCCATAGTGATCAGATAGGAGGCATGGGATTAGTTCTATCTTCTTATATTTGTTGAGGTCTGTCTTGTGACCAATTATATGGTCGATTTTGGAGAAGGTACCATGAGGTGCTGAAAAAAAGGTATATTCTTTTGTTTTAGGATAGAATGTTCTATATATATCAGTTAAATCTAATTGGTCCAAAGCTTCAATTAGTTTCATTGTGTCCTTGTTTAGTTTCTGTTTTCCTGATCGGTCCATTGAGGAAAGTGCAGTGTTGAAGTCACCCACAATTATTGTGTTAGGTGCAATGTGTGCTTTGAGTTTTAATAAAGTTTCTTTTATGAAAGAGGGTGCCCTTGCATTTGGAGCATAGATGTTCAGGATTGAGAGTTCTTCTTGTTGTATTTTTCCTTTGACCAGCAAGAAGTGTCCCTCAGAGTCTCTTTTGATGACTTTGGGTTGAAAGTCAATTTTATCTGATATTAAAATGGCTACTCCAGCTTGTTTCCTGAGACCATTTGCTTGTAAAATTGTCTTCCAGCCTTTTACTCTAAGGTAGTGTTTGTCTTTGACCCTGAGGTGTGTTTCCTGTAAGCAGCAAAATGTAGGGTCCTGTTTACGTATCCAGTCAGTTAGTCTGTGTCTTTTTATTGGGGCATTGAGTCCATTGATGTTAAGAGATATTAAGGAATAGTGATTGTTACTTCCTATCATTTTTGACGTTATTTTTTAAATTTGATTGCTTAACTTATTTGGGTTTGATGAAAGGTTACTATCTTGCTTTTTTCAGGGTGAAGTTTCCCTCCTTGTATTGGTGTTGTCCTCCTATTATCCTTTTTAGGGCTGGGTTTGTGGATAGATATTGGGTGAACTTGGTTTTGTCGTGAAATATCTTAGTTTCTCCATCTATGGTGATTGAGAGTTTTGCTGGATATAGTAGTTTTGGTTGGCATTTGTGTTCTCTTAGAGTCTGCATGAGATCTGCCCAGGACCTTCTAGCCTTCATAGTCTCAGGTGAAAAGTCTGCTGTGATTCTGATAGGTCTTCCTTTATATGTTACTTGGCCTTTTTCTCTTACTGCCTTTAGTATTCTTTCTTTGTTTAGAACATTTGGTGTTTTGATTATTATGTGACGGGAAGTATTTCTGTTCTGGTCCAGTCTGTTTGGAGTTCTGTAGGCTTCTTGTATATTCATGGGCATCTCTCTCTTTAGGTTAGGGAAGTTTTCTTCCATAATTTTATTGAAGATATTTGCTGGCCCTTTAAGTTGTAAATCTTCACTCTCATCTATGCCTATAATCCTTAGGTTTGGTCTTCTCATTGTGTCCTGGATTTCCTGGATATTTTGGGTTACAAGCTTTTTGCACTTTGCATTTTCTTTAACTGTTGAGTCCATGGTTTCTATGGAATCTTCAGCATCTGAGATTCTTTCTTCTATCTCTTGTATTCTGTTGTTGATATTTGCATCTCTGTCCCCTGATTTCTTCCCAAGGCTTTCTATCTCCAAAGTTGTCTCCCTTTGAGTTTTCTTAGTTGTTTCTACTTCTGATTTTAGATCCTGGATGGTTTTGCTTAGCTCCTTCCCTTGCATGTTTGTGTTTTCCTGTAATTCTTTAAGAGATTTTTGTGTTTCCTCTTTCATGAGCTCAGCCTGTTGACCAAAGTTCTCCTGTATTTCTTTAAGAGATTTTTGTGTTTCGTCTTTCATGACCTCAGCCTGTTGAGCAAAGTTCTCCTGTATTTCTTTAAGTGTTTTTTGCATTTCCTCCTTGTTGGCTTTTGTATTCTCCTGGATTTCTTTCAATGATTTTTGTGTTTCCCTTGCAAGGGCTTCTAACTTTTGATCCATTTTCTCCTCAATGTCCTTCATGTGTTCCTGTACCAGCATCATGACCAGTGATTTTAAATCCAAATCTTGTTTTACTGGTGTGATGGGGTATCCAGGACTTGCTGGTAGAGGAGAATTTGGTTCAGATGTTGCCATATTGCCTTGATTTCTGTTAGTGACGTTTCTGCGTTTGCCTTTTGCCATCTAGCTCTCACTGGTGTTACTTGGTCTTGTCAGTGCTGGACTCACCAGTGCAAGCTGCCCCTTCCCCGTTGGCCTCTGGTGCACAGCTTACACTCTGCACTGCCTATAGACAGGGTGCTGTTGTCCAGGCTGTTCAGATCCCAAAGCAGGCACCTGAAGGCTCCCGCTGGGGCCCGCAGGATTTATTGGAGCACACCGACTTCTCCCAGCTGGCCGCCCGGAAGCCCCCACTAGCCTCTTGAGGGACCTGGAGATGTGGCGGCCACCCAGGCTGATCTGAAGCGGAGAGAGTTGAGCTGGGGGCTTCTGCCTGAGGCCTTGCCCCAGATTGTGTCTGTGGACCAGGTGGAACCCGTGTGCACCCCCAGGGAGCTCCGAAGGTGAATGTTGCTGTGACCTCCCCTGTGCTCCGCTCACTCCGCTGGGCAGCCGATTTCCCCAACCGGGCTGGCGCACACTAGGTTAGCCTTGTCGCCTGGGCCCTGAGTCCAGGCAAACGCCTGGGAGGCCAAGGTCCGAGCAAAGTTCCCCTAGGGCTATGTCTGTTATTTGGGTCCGCCAGGTGACCCGGATGGCGGGCGCGCGCGTCCGCGCTCCGCGAAAGCACCTGGAGAGTCTGTTGTGCTAATAACCTCCTGGGCTGGTTGACACACAGATGGCCCACCAAGCCGCCCAGTTCTTGGGGTCAGTCCTGTGCCTTTTGGGGCCTAGACCCCCGTTTTGTTAGCCTCAGGCTACGCTTGTTAGCAGTCTCTGCCCTCCCGAGCACTCTGGCTCCTGTAGGCAAAATGGCGGCGCGTGCACCGGCCGGGGCAAAAAAAAAAAAAAACTCCTGGCTGGGTTGGAGCCCCGATGGCCACTCGAACAGCCCAGGGCCTGGGTGCAGGCCAACGCCCGTCTGGCCAGACCCCTGCGGTGTTGGGCCTAGGATTATGTTTGTGTACCTCAGTCTGACCGATCTCTGGAGCCCGGGATCAAGATGGCGGTGAGTCTCTCCTGATTGGCGGGCAGCCGAGTTCTGAAGTGGCTTCCGTGCAGCGAAAGGCTCCGCAGAACCGCAGTTGCTTGCCGCCCGGCTGGTCAGCGAAGGTCAGTGGTCGTGGGCGCAGGGCCTAACTGGACCCTGTGTCGCCTTGGTTCCACTGCTGATGGCCCTTCAGCTGGAGCAGCCACTGCTACCGCCGCCGCCGCCGCCGCCGCCGCCGGTTGGTTCTCTCCTGTATTTCTTTAAGTGTTTTTTGCATTTCCTCCTTGTTGGCTTTTGTATTCTCCTGGATTTCTTTCAATGATTTTTGTGTTTCCCTTGCAAGGGCTTCTAACTTTTGATCCATTTTCTCCTGAATGTCCTTCATGTGTTCCTGTACCAGCATCATGACCAGTGATTTTAAATCCAAATCTTGTTTTACTGGTGTGATGGGGTATCCAGGACTTGCTGGTAGAGGAGAATTGGGTTCAGATGTTGCCATATTGCCTTGATTTCTGTTAGTGACGTTCCTGCGTTTGCCTTTTGCCATCTAGCTCTCACTGGTGTTACTTGGTCTTGTCAGTGCTGGACTCACCAGTGCAAGCTGCCCCTTCCCCGTTGGCCTCTGGTGCACAGCTTACACCCTGCACTGCCTGTAGACAGGGTGCTGTTGTCCAGGCTGTTCAGATCCCGAAGCAGGCACCTGAAGGCTCCCGCTGGGGCCCGCAGGATTTATTGGAGCACACCGACTTCTCCCAGCTGGCCGCCCGGAAGCCCCCACTAGCCTCTTGAGGGACCTGAAGATGTGGTGCGGCCACCCAGGCTGATCTGAGCGGAGAGAGTTGACCTGAGGGCTTCTGCCTGAGGCCTTGCCCCAGATTGTGTCTGTGGACCAGATGGAACCTGTGTGCACCCCCAGGGAGCTCCGAAGGTGTATGCTGCTGTGACCTCCCCTGTGTTCCGCTCACTCCGCTGGGCAGCCGATTTCCCCAACCGTGCTGGCGCACACTAGGTTAGCCTTGTCGCCCGGGCCCTGAGTCCAGGCAAAAGCCTGGGAGGCCAAGGTCGAAGCAAAGTTCCCCTAGGGCTATGACTGTTATTTGGGTCCGCCAGGTGACCCGGATGGCGGGCGTGCGTGTCCGCGCTCCCCGAAAGCACTGGGAGAGTCTGTTGTGCTAATAACCTCCTGGGCGGGTTGACACACAGATGGCCCACCAAGCCGCCCAGTTCTTGGGGTCAGTCCTGTGCCTTTTGGGGCCTAGACCCCCGTTTTGTTAGCCTCAGGCTACGCTTGTTAGCTGTCTCTGCCCTCCCGAGCACTCTGGCTCCTGTAGGCAAAATGGCGGCGCGTGCGCCGGCCAGGGCAAAAAAAACTCCTGGCTGGGTTGGCGCCCCGATGGCCACTCGAACAGCCCAGGGCCTGGGTGTAGGCCAACGCCCGTCAGGCTCAGACCCCTGCGGTGTTGGGCCTAGGATTATGTTTGTGTACCTCAGTCTGTCCGATCTCTGGAGCCCGGAATCAAGATGGAGGTGAGTCTCTCCTGACTGGCGGGAAGCCGAGTTCTGAAGTGGCTTCCGTGCAGCGAAAGGCTCCTCAGAACCGCAGCTGCTTGCTGCCCGGCTGGTCAGCGAAGGTCAGTGGTCGTGGGCGCAGGGCCTGACTGGAGCCTGTGTCGCCTTGGTTCCACCGCTGATGGCCCTTCAGCTGGACCAGCTACTGCTGCCGCCCCATCTTCCTTAATCTTTGGCATTAGCATAGGTGCTAAAACTATAAGACATTATTTCACTTCTTCACTGCTTTCTCTTGTCCATGAATAAAGCTGTGTAAGATAGAGCAATCTGATTGTTTATGAACAAACTCCAAGGAAACAAGAGAAGTGTCTTGTGACTCAAACCTCCAAAGCACTGAACTGTTTTTAGACTGTGCTTTCCTGACCCTCCCAGGTTCAGTAAATAGGAGTGGTTTTACTTCTAGTTACCTGTCAGCTTACTATTATTCAGATGATGTTTTCAAGCACAGGCTGCCATTATGACTATATACAGGTATACAGTCTAAACTTACATGTGTATGCCTTGCCCTTGTGACTGTGTTCAGCTTGAGCCCATAAGAACTTTGCTCAGATGACCTTGTTTAACCCTTAGAATATAAGTTATCTGATGCTCTGAATGAAGTTGGTTATGACATGAGACTTTAGTATGCCTCATTTTTAGGCCATACTCTCTCAGGTTCATGCCACTAGCTAAAGTGGTAACACAATACCACTTATGGACATGTGCTACTGTTCTCATTGCTGGGAAAAGTTGCCTGATGAAGCAGCAAAGGGAAGGAAAGGCTTCTTGGAGTTCACAGTTTGAGGATACCATCCATCATGATGGGGAAGGCATAGTGACTAGAGCCCATTCTTCATCACCAAGCAGAATGAGGTCAATGCTGTGCTTGGTTCTCTTTATGCTTTTCCATCAATCTGAGATATCAGCCCATTGAAGAATGTTGCTCACATTTAGGTTGAGTCTCCATTGCTCAGTTTAGTTCCTGTTAAAATGCCATCAGTGATACATCCAGAGTTCCTTAGGTGACATTAAACTCATCCAGATGATAATCCATATTAACATCCTACAGACAGTTACCAAACCTGACACTACTATGGACGACAAGATGTGTATACCAAAAGGAGCCTGACATGGTTGTCTCTGGAGGGGCCCTGCCAGAGCCTTACAAATACTGAGGTGGTGGGTGTGGGTGTGGGGTCCCCAGTGGAGGAGCTGGAGGGCGGACCAGGGTAGCTGAATGGGTTTACATCCCCATGGGAAGAACAACAATGTCAGCCACCCAGATGCCCCAGGACTCTGAGGGACTAAACCATAACCAAGGGGTACACATGGTTCCAGCCAAAGTGTGGCAGAGGACTGCCTTGTTGGGCATCAGTGGGAAGAGTGGTCCTTGACTAGGTGAAGGCTCAATAGATGCCCCAACAAAGGGAAATCAAGGGGGGAGGTGGAAGTTGGTCAGGTGGAGGGGCATATAAGTTGAGGCAGGGGATGGAAGGAGGGGTTGGGGGGTCCTTGGGGAGGGGGGAATCGGGAAAAGTTTTACCACTGGAAATGTAAATGAAGATGATATTCAATAAAGAAAATTAAAAAAAATTGCAGAAAGTATTCTGAGTTAGACATTTTAAAGAAAGTAAATTTATATTCTCTACAAAAGTGCAGTGTATAGCCAATGAATTTTAAATACTATGAAAGGTCTGCAAGCAACATGTGGTTTTATTTAGGTACTGCATTCATCTTGAAATAGATTTGTCCTGAGCCGTTATCCAACCAAATCTTTAGTTTCATGTAATATGTTTTTGGAATGACTCCAAATATCCATTATATTGAAAACCTTTCATCACAGTGTCACAACAAATAACTTAGTCAAAGTAAGTCCTTCAGAGTCACATTTACAAAATAACAAGTCATGATGTCCCTTGGTTGTAAAATACAGACACAGCTTATAGCCGGATAAAATAGAAACCTACAAAGGTTTTCACACTTCAGGTGATAAGGCTCTTTACTGATATGGTTAGCATGTTACATGGCTATCCAAGCACATCAAAAGTTTTAGACAGAGTTGCCCAGTGAATTCTTTGGTTATAGGACAACTTTGAGTTGGTTTCCAGATGATACTTGTATTGTATTTGTTGATAACAATAAAGTCAATCTGGTAAACTTACTTCACTGTGGAGGTAATAACACACACTCTAGTATGGAGTACACTGAGCCCCGTAGTAAGAACAACCTCATTTTATTTATTTGACTGCTGCCCAGGTTCCTTTATCTGCTCTTACAACTGCTCCATGTTTTAATCTCCAATTTTCTGGAACCTAGCTCTGTATGAAATAAAACTAATAATCTTCATAACCTAGATGCTTATAAAGAGCAACTTGAAAACTTGCTATGTGCTTTGAAATTTTATGAAGAATTTTCACATACATTAATACTTTTCAGGGAAAATTATATCGTCTTCAGGAGTGTTATTTTCAGAGTCATGTGGATAAAATCACACATGATTTTAATATTCAAAATCTATAGTTTTAAATCACAGACATTATGATAGACAGACTGAGGCAAAGAGTGAGTGAGTGAGTGAGTGAGTGAGTGAGTGAGTGAGTGAGCGAGCTAGTGAGAGTGAGCGAGTGAGCCACAACGGACATTTCTCAGTACAGAACATACAATGGAAGCAGTTTTGAGGAGAACCCAGCTCCTCAAAAATTAATAAATAAAAGCCTCATTGGAAGGCAAAGGCTTATACCTGGCATTACTTGTGTTTAAAGTGTCTGTTCACAACTGTATTCCTCTTCTGAGATGCTATAATAAATCACCACAGACCCATGTTTTAAACAGCACCTATTTAACATCTCACAGTGGGCGATACTGAAATTCTGGGGTTAGGGTGATATATATTGTCAGGACGTAAGGAGAGAATATTCATTTTTTTATTTCTTCATGACTTCTCCATGACATACAAAACAAAACAAAACAACAAAAATAAAACTAAAAAAAAAAAACAAATAAAAAGCAGACTCTTATGTCTCTTCCTTCTAAGAACGTTGATCTTCTCATTGGGAGATTTACCTTCATGACTGTGTAAATCCAGTTGCTATATAAATACTATCCAAAATCATTCTTCAATACTGAAAATTTGAAGAGACAAATCAGTGTATAGAAATAATGATTTTACTGACCAAATTATTATAACCAAATTCTGGTCATTATACTAATGACCTTGTAGAACTGTTTTATTTCTTCATATCGCAAATAATTAATTTATGATACCATCAGAACTTATTATAACTCAAGTTCAGTCTGAAATTGAGTTTTGCTATATTCATCTTTAAGATTGGTTTGCCTTTCTGAACTGCATAAAGAACCAATTAAGAAAAGCTAAACTAAGTTTAGTGAAGATATTGCATTAAAATAAATGACAATTTTCTTCCATCTCTAAATTCATCCTTTTTAAATGATCTTATTGAACAAATCTAGGTAATAATGTACACAGACTATAACAGTTTTAATTGGTTTTAAGTCACTTCTCATGTTGGTTTAATAGATCATTTATAATGTCAAGCAAAACCAGATTAATACTTCATTGTTCTATACCAATGACCAAGATTGTAGGTGATTTCTTTCTCAAAACACACATTAAAAGGCATGATTTTACAGTTCCCTATGTTTCTGGTTTTAATAATAACATTTACTGTTTCTTGTCTCTGCTGGATACTCTAAGCACTCTTCAGTTATTGTATGTAAAAGATCTAGCAGCCATAAAGTAGAGGTGCTGATATTCCTTAGTATTTATACATGTGGTTTAGTGGGACAAAAATCACTTGTCTCAGAGCTCTTTCATGAATCTCTCACATGGTTGGACTCTGCCCATCAAAAGTTAGCATAACACTTTCATACAACCAAGTTTAGGAAGATTTTTCAGTAACTATAAGATGGTTAACAAGTCACAGAATGTGACAATTTATAGGGTTTTTTAATTGATTTTTATAATTTTGTGGTATAAAAGGCAAGACAAATATATTGATATAATGTAGTGCCTGTAAAACAGAGAGGGAATGAAAGGATTGTGAAGTCATAATTAGTAACACCAAGTTCTCAAAATCTAAGTTGGAAGATCCCAGAGGCATAAAATGTTGAATACTCTCATCATAAAGAAATAGCAGTTGCCTAAAGAGAGACATATTTATTCTGATTTGAGCATTGCAAAAGGTGTTCATTTTTAGAAGCACCACTAGGGACCCCATAAGTATAATTTTATGTGTCTGTTAATAATAAATTACATTTAACACAGTGTAATAAGGCTTAAGGAATTAGAAAGATGAGAAACTTGTGAGTGAAATATACTTCCTATTTTCTGTAAAAAAAAGAATCATTTAGGATTTCAAACTCGTTATCCTTCGATATTAGTACTTGATTAATCCACTGTTAATTTCCCCATAGTACCTATTATCTCAAAGCCAACATAATTCTTTCTAATACAATTAAGATTATTATTCATAAGCACATGAAATATAATTTATTCTGAAATTGGTGAACATTTAAAAAGCACAAAACCATATTTAATACATGCATCCCATTGATTTGGATGTGTATATGATTATAAATCATTGCATTTGGAAAACATAGTGAAAATAATTTATTCGAATGTTTCCTCTAAGTTACATATGATTACAAAAGTTAAATTGACAATATGAATAAAATAATTTTGCTCTTATAAATGCCCTTATAAAATGCTCTTATAAGTGCTGTAGAACCCCCTGTGCCTATATTATCTGTTATTCTTCTAAGTATATGCTAAATTAGCCTTGTGATTATAGAAAATCTCATACATTTGTATTAAAAACCTTTGTTTAGAGAAACCTTCTTTCTGTAGTGGACAGCAGTCAACGGAGAGAAGCGCTGCTCAAGGTGCTGAGAATGAGAGGCTGTGTGCACAGCACGAAGTAGGACATCTACAGCAAAGCTCTCGTAATGATATGGGACTCATCCAAGAAAGTGGCTTGCAAAGCAGGGGAAAGCCCGAGGATGTGTGGAGGACTGCAAAATTCTGTCATCAGGACCTGAAGTAGATATTGTGGTCACAGACTCACCACAGCTGTGGTTTCCTGCAAGACAACTACCAAGCCATCGAAAATCCCAGAAAAGGTGGGATAGGTGAGCTCCAGATTCCATCTTTTACTGAGGAGTTATTGTCAGTGAGTGACTGCTGGAGAGGAGAATCATTCATTTTATAGAATATGACCTAAGGAGGATGTGCATGATCTATTGGATACACCACACCCATTAGATACAGGCACCATTAATTGCAGTGGATATTCAAAAACAAACAAACAAACAAAAAGGACAAGAAGCTGAGAGGATGGTGTGTTGTGAGCAGTATGATGTTTCATTGTATACCTGTATGAAATTTTCAAGAAAAATAAAATAACTAATAAATAGATCCTGGTTACAAATATATTTTAATGTTACAGAAAAATAGCACAATTTCCTTTTAAAAATAAAATCCTTGATGGATTTAAAGACTAGTCTCACTATATTAGACCTAGGAGAGCAGCTAGCATGGATATAATGTATTCCCAAGTGTAAGAGAGAGTAAAATGAAATTAAACAGAACATCTTTGGTTCAATGACTTTGTTTCACTTAAAATCAACTTGGTGAAAATATAGAGCATGATCAGTCACCAGGCATATGCTGAAGGGCTCCAGTGCTCACCCAGCAATCTGTCAGCACATAAAACCGTGTGTTCTCAGCTGTGTGGATTGGCTGGGTGTGTGCAGTGACACGGAAGTAGTGTCAGTTTCAAATAATGCTCATGTGTGCAGTCACCACCACCACCACGATTGTTTGACTTTTCCAAACTGCTAACAGTCACTTTTTATATTGCTTATAAAAATGGTAATTTAGTGTATTTATTCAGCCAGTCAGTCTCAAGGTTGACTGACAAAGATTGCAAGAATGTATTTATTTTACATCCATATTTTCTAGCTCAAGAGGTGGTCAGAATGTAAAAGAAGCAGCATAGCTTACAAACAGGCATTTTATAATTCCTTGGGGCCCACTTGTGGGAATATGTCTAAATTCTAATCCAAAATTACACTTTTTTAAACCATTCAGCAGCATTGGGGTAAGCTTGAGACAAGAAGCTAAGTCTATCCCTGCTTCCCTAAGGACAAGTTAAACAGTGTGGTGGAAAGAATGACCTCTGACCCTGACAGCCATGTTTCTTGCACCACTCTGTTGAGACTGACTGTGAATTGAGGTGATCTCTCCAATACTCAATATGTGAGGTTTCTCACATACAATACAAATACAATTAATGCGGTCCTGGTATAAAGGCTTAGTTAATACACAGGAAATAGTATAACTACAAATGACTATATAACTATATATATATATGTATATATATATATATATGCATTTTAAGTTATAAATGTATGTTACTATATTGTTTATGTTAGCATAGTAATACCTGTGTATGTGTGTGTGTGTGTGTGTGTGTGTGTGTGTGTGTTTAAGGAAACTGAGAGGAGACAAGCTAATACTCTACTAGTAGAGTATTATATGTATTAATGTATATATCCTATATACATTACCTATAGAAGGCATACATATATATGCCTTCTATAGGTAATCTGTGAGGTATTCCCAAGACTTATTTATTAAATCTCTGGTGCCAAGCTAGTGTGTTCAATCATTGAGAGGTAATCAGGTTACAATGATTCTAATTGGTCAGGAATGTAATTCATTGATGAACTCATATTGAATGTCTGAGGAGTCTTGATTTGAAAAGGTTGATCACTAGGATTTTTGTCTTTCAACAGTCTATCTGGCACTACACTCTTCTGCGTTTTTCATTTTCTGGCCATTGTGTTTTCTCAGCCATATGTTCGCTCTCCAAACCCTCTGCCTGACCACAGGCCTGTAATGAGGTGTCAGAGCTGGTCAAGGTCTTAAATCTCTCACCCAGATAACACCCTTCCTCTCTGAAGTCGCTTCCACAGGTATGCTGGCATGCCAATAGTCTAATACACACAGCACTTGAGATATTGTCTGGACATCTTGAGGACTCTGTCAAGTTTAGCAGTTCTATTAAAGAAGCACAGTGAAAGTGGAGGTGGCTGGAGTAGCATTAAGTAAAAAGGAATAGAGAAGAAAGAGGAATTAGCATTGGAATGAAGAGAAGAATGATAAGCAGAGGATGCTACACACAGGCAGAGAGGAGAGATGGACTAAAGCAGTAATGGACCAAAGTCTGTGTTAAAAATCCCAAGGATGAGAACATACCGTGCATGTCTGTTTGGGACTGGGTTATCAAGATGATAGTCTCAGCTTCCTTCCATTTGCCTGCAAAATTTATGTCTTTGTTTTAATAGCTAAATAGCATTCCATTGTGTAGATGTACCACATTGTTTTTATGCACTCTTCCAGAGAATATGAATTCTACAGAAAGACCAACAGAGCCAACTTTCCTAGACTCTTGGGGCTCCCGGAGACTGATCTACCAACCAAAAAAACATACACAGGTTGGACCTAAGCCTCCCTGCACATATGTAGCACATGTACAGCTTGGTATTCATGTGGGTCCCGAACTTTTGGGGTGGGAGCTCCCACAAAAACTGCTCCCTATACATGGGGATTACATTTCTTCCAGCTGAGCTGCCCTGTCCAGCTTTAGTGGGAGAGGAAGCTCCTAGCCTTGCAGAGACTTGAAGTGCCAGGGTCTGGGACACCCAGCAAGCCCCTACCTGCTCTGAGGAAAAGGAGAGGAAGAAATGGGGGAAGGATTGTGGGAGGGGGTGACAAGGAAGAGGGTAGTGAGTATGATATAAAGTGAATAAGTAAAAAAATAATAATAAAATTAAGTAAAAACAGGGAAAAATCACAAGGGCAATGAGTCTTAAGACTGATGAGCTAACTTGTCACATTATGGGCTTTTTTTTTCCTTTTAGTAAAGTATATCTATGTAAAAGCTCTTAAACGATCTCGTAATCTTTCTAAAGGTAATTTTAAACACCACATACTCATTCAAGAAAAGTATTTTGTTTAAAAACTTTGGATATAAGATCTTTAGAGCATATGATAAAAGGTTAAGGCCTGGTCTATAGAGGGACACAGGATCTATTCAGAGAAACGTATCCAACTGTTAGTCCTGAGAAAGGAAAGAGACACAAAAAGAGATATATTCAAACAGCATAATTTGAGACTAATTAAAAAAACCTCAGGATTTAAGGGTATTTGCTGTTCTTACAGAACAGAATAGACCTAAATGTACAATCCAATGGACACATATCAACAAAAGTAATGTCAAAATAATTGGTGAGAAATGAAAAGTAGAGAAAAGCAAAACATTTACCAACCCAAAGCAGATCATCTCTTTACTTGAAGTTTTGATAATAAATTTGTTATTTGATGTGATAAGAATATTGATGTACCAGGCTTTTAACTATGCCAGAACCTACAAGCACAAGCCTAGAGGGATTAGGGATACAAAGGACGTATCTGAAAATAATAAAGGCAGTTTACAGCAAACATATAGGCAATAACAAATTAAATAGAAACTCAAAGCAATTTCAGAAAGATCAGGAACAAAGCAAGGCTCTCCCATCTCTCCATGTCTAATATAGTTCTTGAAGTTCTAGCATATATAGCAATGAGACATCTGAAGGAGGTCAAGGGACTATAAACTGGAAAAGGAGAAGTCATTTACTTGCAATTAAATGCAATTACTTGCATTTAATTAAAATGGTATAAAAGTGGATTGGTAAAAAATAAACCTGCCTCAGCCTCAGAACTGGCTGGGGTCATGCTACAGTATTGTCTAATTGTCTTTTTTCATTTTTATCCTCACTCCTGCGATGGAGAACCCACTGGCTGACTGAACTGTCTTCTTGGTCAGCTAACTTAAAAAAATCAGTAGAACGTCTATATCCACATGGCATATTGACTAAGAAAAATATCAGGGAAACAACACTCTTCACAATAGCTGCTAGCAGTGTAAAATATCTCAGCGTAACCCTAACCAAGCAAGAAAAATCTTGTTTGGCATAACTTCAAGTCTTTGGAGAAAGAAATTGAAGAAGGTATCAGAAGATGGAAAGATCTCCCATGCTCATGGATTGGTAGGATTAACATAGTAAAAATGGCCATCCTCCTAAAAGCAATCGATAGATCCAAGACAATCCCTATCGACACTTCAGCACAGCTCTTTATAGTCTTTCAAAGGACAATATTCAATTTCACATGGAAAGAAAAACAACCCAGGATGGATAAAATAGTTCTGAACTATAAAAGAACTTCTAGAGGTATTACCAGGCTTTATTTCAAACATTACTACAGAGCTGTAGTAATAAAATCACATGGTATTGGCATAAAAACAGACACATTGATTGATATGGAATGGAATGAAAGACTCAGAAATAAATGCACGCACACACACACACAGAGACACACACACACACACTCACACACACCTATGGACACTTGATTTCGACAGAGAATCCAAAACCATACAATGTTCCGGAAAGAGAAAATATCTTTAACAAATAGTGCTGGTCTAACTGGATATCTGCATGTAGAAGAATGCAAATGAATCTGTATTTTTAATCCTGCACAAAACTCAAGTTCAAGTGGATCAAGAACCTTAACATAAATACAGTTATACTGAACCGAGTAAAATAGAAAGTGAAGAATAACCATGAACACATTGGTATAGGAGAAAACTTTCTAAACAGAACATTGATAGTACATGCACTAAGACCAATAATTAATAAAAGTAACCATGTGAAGGTGAAAAGCTTCTGTAAAGGAAAGAATGCCATCAAAAGGTCAAAATGGAAGCCTATAGAATGGGAAAAGATTTTCACTAACTATATCCTACAGAGGGCTAATATTCAAGATATGTAAAGAACCCTAGACACTAGTCATCAACAAACCAAATAATCCAATCAAAAAATGTAGATACAGAGCTAAACTGAATTCTCAGTAAAGAAATCTCAAATTTCTGAAAACACTTAAATGTTTGTTGAAAGATAATTCCTATCCAATGACGTTGATGCCTGTGTTGAGAGGAAAGAGGAAGCAGAGCTGAGGGTTGGGAGGTGTGTGTGTGAGAGAGAGAGAGAGAGAGAGCTCTGGAGGTCGGAATGAGCTATGGTAGCAGACATTAATTTATCCAAAGGTTAGAAAATAGAGGCAAAACTTTTAGTATAATTGATTGGCTCTGTTATTACTGTATTGGCATCTTGAATTTGTGTTTTAAATATTGATAAATCTAATTAGCAAATTAATTAGTGAGAGTCTGTTCCACCAGGTAATTTGGGGCACCATGGTCTGGGAACCAAAGGAACTGGTGGCCTGTGTGGAATATGCATCCACTGATGGCGGAAGGAGAACACAGCTGAGATGCTGAGAAAGTTAGCTAGAAGAGATCAGCACAGTGGCGGCAGCAAGAATGGTGCTGAGCTGGCTGGTTGTTTGTCCTGCAGTAATGGCGGGTGCCAGAACATGTTGGGTCATTTTTTAATTATTTCCCACTACAAATGTTCAACATTCTTAGCCATTAGGAAAACACAAATCACAACTACTTTGAGATTCTACCTTGTACCTGCCAGAATGGCTACGATCAATAACACAAATGGCAGCTTATGCTGGTGAGGGTGTGGTGCATTGGGAACACTTCTTTATTCCTGGTCAGAATGGAAACTTGTACAGCCACTAAGGAAATCAATATGGCTGTTCCTCAGAAAACTGGGACTCCATCTACCTCAAGACCCAGCTGTATCACTCTTGGACATTTACATAAAAGACGGTCCACCATTCCACGAGGACACTTTCTCAACTATGTTCATAGCAGTTTTATTCGCAACAGCCAAAAACTGGAATCAATCTAGACGTCCCTCCAGCAAAGAATAAATAAAAGAAAATGTGGTGCATTTATACATTGGAGCATTGCTCAGCTGTTAAAAAAAAAAACAAAAACATGAAGTTTCTGAGCACTCCTGTTTGCAGTCAAACGATTGTTGACACAGATAAATACTGTGCTTGATAAATCAGGGAAAGCTGGGATTGTAATCACACCTGACAAATGAGGACAAATGTAGATATCAAAGACTTTTTCCCCCAGGATTTTCATTTTTTTAATCACATTTTTATTGGTTATTTTTTTTTTTACATTTCACATGTGAACCCCCTCCCCAGTTTCCCCTCCACAAGCCTCCTATCCCCTTCTCCCTCCCCCTGCCTCTGTGAAGGTGCTCTCCCACCCACCCATCCACCCCCTGCCTCAGTGGCCTAGCATTCCCCTATCCTGGGTCATCAAGCCTCCACAGGACCAAGGGGCTACCCTTCCAGTGATGCCAGGTCTTCTGTTACATATCCAGCTGGAGCCATGGGTACACCCTGGTTGGTGGTTTAGTCCCTGCAAGCCTTGGTCCGGGGGGGGGGGGGTGTCTGATTGGTTGATATTGTTGTTCTTCCTATGAGGCTGCAAACCCCTTCAGCTCCTACCGTCCTTGCCCTAACTTCCCGACTGGGGTTTCCACACTTAGTCCCATGTTCGGCTGTGTACATCTGCATCTGTATTTGTCCGGCTCTGCCAGAGCCTCTCAGGGGACAGCTATACTGGGCTCCTGTCAGTAAGCGCTTCTTCTTGGCATCAAAGACTTTTAAGTAATTCATTATGAAAAAGATACTGGAACTAGAATGTCCATTGCTAATCCAATAGCAAACAGTCGGCCCTTAAAAAAATACATTCATATACATAGATATAGATATAGATATAGATATAGATATAGATATAGATATAGATATAGATATAGAGATAGAGATAGAGATAGAGATAGAGATAGAGATAGAGATAGAGATAAAGATAGAGATAGAGAGAGATAGAGATAGAGAGAGAGATAGAGAGAGAGATAGAGAGACATAGACATAGACATAGACGTAGAGATAGAGATAGAGATGTAGATATATATGAAACATTATACAGACTAAGCAGTTTATATTAAGAAATATACATATATATGCGTGTATGTATATACATATGTACATATAGCAACAATTATTGGAAAGGAAGGCCGTGAATTTGAAGAGACTAAGGGGAGTATTTGGCAGTGTTTAGACAGAAAGGAAAGGGAGAAATATTGCAGTTATATTATGACCTCAAAAACAATTAAAACAAAAAGTTGTTGGAAAATACAAATTTTCTAAAAGCTGTTTACATACTTAGTGGCACATTAAATTTAACATTCCTGCAAAGCTTACAAAAGGGCTTAATTTAGCCTTTACAATCACCTGAGAATTTTATCAGCTATCAGCAGAAAATAGCAGCTCTGAGGCCGGGGAAATGCCTCAGCAGGCTAAGGATGCTTGGCTCACAAGCCTTATGGTGTGAGTTCAGTGCTGGAATCCAGGTAGAAAATTGTGTGTGGTGGCATTCCTCTATACTGTCTGCACTCCTACCAGTGGTTCGGCCAGCATGGACCAGAAGCTTACTATTCTGTGCATCAGCAGAAATAGCAAACCCCAGCAAAGATAAAAGGACGGAACAACTCCCGAAATGTTGTCCTCTGACCTCTACATTCAGCTGTGCCATGTATGTTTATGCGCGCGTGCACACATACACACACACAATCTATATTAAAAGATAAAATAACAAGTTTGCTTTAAAGGACATTTCAGAAATCATTTATTTTGAGCTGAATATGAGTGCTTCTGGTCCCAGAACATGGATTTAAGTCAGTCCCAAAGATGTTCTCAGAAGGATGTTATGAGGGCTTTCCTGGAGGCAGAATAATTAAGACATAAACTGGGGTGTGCATTAAATATGTTGGTGACACAGGAGCTGAATGTATAAAGAAAAGAAGAGCCATGTGGGAACTGCACGTATGTTTACATATGTTGCTAGGAGAAAAGAGGTAGAAGTTAGAAGCAAAATTAAGGGTAAAAATGATAGCACTGAACTCTAAAGAAAATGAACTGGAGTGTTGGTTGTGAGAGTGAGGTAACAAAGTTAGCTGGATGCAACGGAGACTAGAGCACAGAGACAGCAATGGAAGCCCTGCCATCTCCTCCAGCTCCAAGCCCTTGAGGAATGTATGTGAGGCTTTATTGTTCCAGGACTCCCTTGTCCTGTCTTATGTTTTTCCTAATGTAGCTTCTTGCAGAATAAACTGGAAGTCAACAAGACTTCTCATGATAAGCGTTGGCCTGGGAGACTTCCTCAGCATCCCAAACAAAGAGCCAAGTGTGAAGCAGATGGAAAAGACTGTAGCTGCACCTTGGTGGTTGTGATAAAGTTAAATCTGTGCCGTGGCAAAGCTACAAGCTGGTCATGTGACTGCTGCCTCAATGAAGAGAGCTTGGTGTAATTATCAGCACTTGAAACACCTGCAAGGTTGGAAGTAGCAACATCAGCAAGCAGATATCAACTAGTAGACAGTCAAGGTCAGCAGTTCAGAGGTCACCAGCTAGACAAAGGACACTTGGGTGGCAGGCCATAAACAGCATGTGATCATATCCCTGGGTGTGTGGACTGCCTCCTGGGCTCAGTCCAGGATAGAAAATAAACCCATCTCAATACAGGTAATTTGTCTTGCTTCTGCTGAGGCAGAAACCAAACTCTGTAAAGTCCTTATACATTAAAGAGCAGTAGCTGTTCATCCTGCTTTTGGCAGTTTCTCTCACAGTCCCTCAATTGGCATTTGCTGTAATACTGCTTAATAAAATTTGCATCCACATCAGATACTCTCAAGATCCAAGATCATCGTCTGCATCACTAGACTTTCTTGTACTTGGAGACACTGTAACAAGTTCATCTTTTCTGACCCTAGAGGGCCCACCATCTTTGTTACTTCATTTGGTCATGTGTAGATGCGCTGTGTAAAGTCCTGTCCTTCTTAAAATAACCAAACAAACAGTCAAACTATAACTAAGTTAGGAAGCACAGAGGATGCACGGTTGTTAGGAGTATCAGCTAGGATGACCACGACGGGCAGCGGGGAATCTCTTCTAAAGTTCAGATCTTAACTGTAAGCCTTTAAGATAGATACTTGGTACACTCTAGAGGTCTGCTGATATTAGTGATGCCTTCTGAGTTTGCCTAATCGGAAAACACCAGACTGCATACCAAAGTGAGGGTAAATGACTGTTAGGGATTTTAAGATGACCCAAGATGATTTTGGTTCAACCTTCAACACCCAATCCTCCCAGAAAGCAGAGGAGTCCGCAGAGCTTCCTTTGCAGAGCTCTCTTCTGCAGATAACTGCCATTCACACTTCATATTTGAAAATGACTTCTGCAATGTTTTGAATTCTTAGTATGATTCTTATGTAGCCATAAGCAATTATGATAAGGGTTTACTGACAGTCCAATCCTACATGGTTCTTTATAGACTAGAGAATTTTCAATCTGCAAGTTCTTTTTGGTCAGAAAATGACAATTTCACAACTATACATGACTATAAAAAGGAAAATGTAAGTCCTAACTTTTTCATTCTTCTCACTTACAATATTTATAGTTGCTTTTTTTTGCCTTGATTTCCCTTTATTTGTCATTTACTCACAACCTTTAAAGGCTTTGTAGAACGTAATCTCCTGATATATTCTGAGCCTCTGCTCTGACAAGTTTATATCAAGGTTTTGTTTTTTTTATTTTTTTTTATTTTTTATTTTACTCTTTGTCTAAGTCAATTTCCTGCAGTGATGGCAAACCACAAATGAAATTAGCCTGGTAAAGTTGTTTTTTCTTTTTTTATAGTAAGATAGGAACTTGATAGTCTGTTACTGTAGTTGCACAATTAACCTCTGTCACTTTTTGAAAATTATCTTCAGAGAACAATTTGTATCTTGAATATAAATGCTCACAAGCAAAATGCCACTAAAGGAATTGGCTGTAGACTGTTTAAAACTTTATGCTTATGATTTAAAAGTCTAAATTTTTTTCAAATTCTGGAAGGCTTGGGTTCAATAAAGTCCTTTAACCTGAAATATATATATATATATGTAAGCAATGTTATGATTTTCTTTTGCATTGCTTTATTTATATAGTTTGTCTATTACTGTATTATATGTGTATGTGTCTGTTTATGGGGGGGCAGATCTGAGACGGAGAACCCTCAAGGACACATGCAACAGCAAACAGGCACAAAAATGGCAGTGAATTGATGAAGAAGAGTGACCATCAAGATCCTGACAAATCCATGTCAGAGAGCCAGTCTTCAACTTCGCACCTTCACATACTCAGACCTAAGGTGGAAATGCTACCTTACAAGTAGAGGCAGATTTTTAACTCTTCACCATTTGACATATACACCAAAATCTCCCGTCTTCCAGAAATGCCGGATACCCACACTCTTCCTCATAAATGGTGATATTACCTGTACTCAGCCCGATCTGCTGCAGGCAGCCAGCTCTGTTCCCTCCCTGACATTCTTTTTGTCCCAGAACTAAGCCTATGCCTGATTTCTGAACTTCAGGCCTCAAGGCCTCATCCAATGGATGCTAGCTCCCTTATCCAGTTTCAAAGGTATACGAGGATTTTATTGGGAGGAGAAAGCAGGGAGATTGTAGGTGGGGTGATGTTTTCATTAGTAAGAGCTTCTCTCTACCCACAACCTGTACCTTGATTCTAAGGAAGGTATAAGGAAGGTTATCTCTGTATTTTTGAACTCTCCATATTATATAAATTCATAAAAATCATGCACACATACATGCCATAGAAACAGAAGTGAAACTGCCCAGAGAACCAGAGGGGACAAATGGCAGGGAAGAGAGAGGAGGGAGTATAGGAGGATACGGTCAAAGTACATCTATACTTGTATGAAACCATCTGAAGGAAGCCAACTTCTGCAATGAGTAGGACAATAAAATTCTCGTTAAAAATCTCAAAGCAGCGAGTGGTGATGGCGCACGCCTGTAGTCCCAGCACTCTGGGAGGCAGAGGCAGGCAGATTTCTGAGTTCGAGGCCAGCCTGGTCTACAGAGTGAGTTCCAGGACAGTCAGGGCTACACAGAGGAAACCCTGTCTAGAAAAAACCAAAAAATAAATCCAAAAATAACAAAAATCTCAAAGCGGTGAATGTAAGTGACAGAGAGCCCAGAATATAGAAAGATGAATTCCTAAGAGGTAAATGCCAGGATGACAACACGGTTCAGTGGGTAAGGAGGCTTGCCATCAAGCTTCACAACCCGAGTTCGAGGCCTAGAACCTCCACTGTAGAAACAATGATCTGATGCCTACAAGTGTTCCTCCATCCTCCACATGTAAGCCTTGGCACTCATGTGCCTCATGTATAGAAATGAATGAATAAACACATGTAAGACAGAGACAAATAATATCTCCTTTCTAAGAGAAAAGTCATATTCATACCCATTCATCTTCTAGGAGAAATACTCCAATCTGCCCTCCCTTCCTGTCCTCTTCCTTCTCTTCCAGTTCTTCTCCTTTCTCTCCTCCTTCTCCTCCCCTTCCTTCTCCTTCAGCATGTATTCCTTCTTTCCTCCTTCTTAACTTTCTCTCCTCCCCATGTGGTGGTACAGACTTGTGAGTACCACCTTGTTTCTTTCTCAGCTGGGAATTCATGGATGACTGTTAATAGAGTCCAGTCTGCCAAGATCCCTGATAAGCCTACCACACATCATCACCTGGTCTTCAGATTAATGGGACAGCACTTTGAGAGGGGCTGTAGAAATTAGGCCCAATTTCTATATTTCCAGGAATATGACTCAGACTCAAAATATATTTACAAATACCTTGGCCATATAGCAAGGCTCTTTTCTGACTATAATCATAACTTAAACAACCCAATATTTTTTTATCTGTGCTCAGGTAGTATGTATCCCTCTCCTTACATCTTTCTGGGTGACTCTGCCTCACCTGCCTCTATCCCAGAATCCCTTCTGCCTCCCAGATGTCCCACCTCTATTTCCTGACAAAAATCATAAGCCATAGGCTTTTTAATTGACAGGTGATACATCCATAAAATACTATTCTCTCTATAAGGGACTCCAATTTACTTTCTAAAATTCTGGACTTTGAGGAAAAATAACAAGAAAGGGGGATTTAAGGAATTAAAAGAGGAAAAGCATATTTTGCACATGCAGGTAATTGTTGATTTTACTCTTGCCAAACAAGGAGTCTTTAGAATTATGCATCTGTAGCCTTTGTGACTTTTGCAACTCTTATAGCCCAAGTGATTTCTCCTGAGTTTACTTCTAATGCCCCTGCTGACTGACAGGCTCTACAGATGCCCACTGCTGAAATATACCGTTTCCAATAGGTCCTTGTAGTGCGTAGCATTCCACGTATGATAGATTGTCAAGATTTGAATGTAAGAACAGTCACTATAAAGATAGATCCAATAAACAATTTAGTACATAAACATACAAATGCATGTATTTATTATAAATATAAAATAAATATATTTAATAAATATAAAATAAATATTATTTAACCAAAGAAAATTCTTAAAGGCTTATTTTTTATTTATAGTCTTGTGAATATGTGCATATGTATACTTATAATAAGGCCAGAAGAGAATATCTGATCCTCTGCAAATGGAGTTGTGGATGGTTCTCAGAAGCTCTATGTGACATAAGTGCTTGGAATTGAACTCAAGCCCTCCACAAAAGCAGCAAGTGCTCTTAACTGCTGAGCCATCTCTATATCCAGATAATACATTTAGATGCATTTATACATGTATATTTACACATGTCAGTATATGTAGTTATTTTAAAAAATAGTTTTCTCATATGACATATAAATCTGCAAGGATGCATATACTATACATCTAAAGGTTAAGTCTAAAATCTGGAACAAGGAAGACTTGGTGTCCCTCTTTGAAGTTATTCAGGCATTTACTTTCACTTTTATTCAGCTTTCCAAGTTCCAGTTATTTCAGCACAAGAGTGAATGAGGTCCATCTGTATTAGTGAAGACAATTTGCCTTACTTGTTATACCAAATTCAGTGCCAAGACTCCTCAAATACAACCAAAGTAATGTTTAATCAAATATATGAGCACCTCATGACCCAATGAGGTTCACTCACGTACAAAGAAACCTAGTGAATTTTACTTTTTGAAAACATTTATACATACATACATATTATGACATATTACATTCATAATTGCATGCTTGTGTATCTGTAATGAAGTAATAAGTATAACCAAGGAAAACTGAAGTACCCATCACTTCATATGCTGGATTTTTTGGAGCAAGAGACTATTTATGAACCATGAAGCATCTAGAACATTTTCACAACAGGTATTCCTTGTATCGTCTTCATTATGTAAATTACATACCCACCAATTACATTTCCCCCTCCTCTTTCTTTAAGAAGTAGAGTTTTATTTTTTAGCCTTAGGACAATCTGTGTACCATTCTTGCCAATCTGTCTTTGCAAGTACCATGTCATTACAGTCTTGCCTTCCTCCCAGCCCCCACACTGCAGTGTCTCATTGGATAGCCCATTGCTTCATCATGGGGCCTGCTGAGCATGGTTCAGTCTTGATTCACACAAAGCTTTACTACTAATGGAAATGCTCTAGGTCATGGGGCACATTTCCGATTATTTATAACATTTGAAGGTTTAAAAAAATAATTCAAGTAAGCATAGCCTTAACTATTCAAAGCTCTTATCCAATCTTGCTTTTACATAAATAATTTAGTGAAGCAGCTGCCAGTAGTTGAAACTAGGCAGTAATTGCCAATTAATGTTTTCAGTCCTGTTATTATCTCTTGAAGATTTTATGTTGCTATAGAGTGTTTATTACAAGTTGTTCTCATATAAAGGGTAAAATTGTAAATATCACCAGAATTTTGGACACAGCACAGGGAAAATTACAGTTATCATTGCTTCAGAATCAGGAAAGAACATTTCAACTTCCCAGAACTAGAAAATGAACAATCACCATTGATAAGTACAGAAATCATAATGAGGCATAAAACTCTATTCTCCATGAATAAAATCATCTGACCAAAGTCAGTTTAGTTGTGCTGGAAATTATCATATATGTTTTCTGCCTGTTTCCCTTCGCTTGGTCACAACTGCACTTCAAAACATTGAGAAGCTCACAAAGAATTTGAACAGCTTCCTGAAACTGTTAATTATATGACACCCCCCCAACCCAACACACAGACATTAATTTCACTCCAAAAATGCACTTTCTGGGCTCCAAAGTGAATAGCATCATAGCTTGGACCAAAGTTAAGAACAGTATTGACTAGAGGAAGGGAATTGAACATGGTCTACAGAGTGTCCAAGTCACATTAAATTTTCAGTGAGTCCTATTAGTATTTATTTTAATATGATGTAGTATTTTTCCTCTGAAATAAATACGAGATGATAGCCTTATTTGTTTCCTTAGAATGTGAAGCCTTATTTTTCAAGAAAGGCTTGAAGTTCCTTGAAAAGATCTTGTGGACTTACAATCATCTCTGATTGTAGTGCATGTTGATACTGTCAAGTGAAATGGAGATCATTTAAGAACCCTTCAGCTGCGTTTGTGTGCTTTCCTTAGTGAGATGGAGCTACACTCCTGCATCACTCTTTAAATTCTTCACATGCATTTTCTCCTGCTTGGACCTCTTCATTCCCACTTGTTCTTGAACTGTGTCATTTCTTTCATGTTCAAATTTCTCTCACAGATGGGTATGTGTACACATTTCTCTTTATAAATAAATGTCACCTTATAAAATTAGAAAGGGAGGCATGAGGTTATTAGAAAAACCACTGGATAAAATAAATCATCTTATTCTTCAACTCTCCTTCTGAAGGAGGAAAGCAGAGGATAAACATTCCTCTAATTAGATGGTAATCATTAATACTATTAGCATAATTGCAACACATGCACATATTTTACACACAGCACATAGATGCACTGCATATACAAATTCCACACCTATATATCACATACATAAACACTATGTACACAAAATACATTCCCCACACACATTGCATACATGATATAAGCAAAAACTTCAGAATATACATACTGCATATACACACATACACACAACACACAATATATGCTCTCCACATATAACATATACTCACAACACACATGTAATGTGCATATACACAGAGATACTCACTCCCTACACACACACACACACACACACACACCACCACCACCACCACCACCACTACCACCACTACCACCACCACCACCACCACCACCACCACCACCACCATCACCACTACCATCAGCAACCGAACCACACAGGCACCACAGGCACACACCACAGCTTTTTAAGACCTACACCAAATCACATATTTCCAGAATGGATTTCTGAAAAGCTTGAGCAGTAGGAATACATCAAATCTACATATGGAAATGGTCTACATAGACTTGAACTAGATAAAAGTAAATACTTTCCTTAACCAAGATCGAGGCACTATAGGCTTGAAATATTTCTGAGGAAATTGCACATAGCATTTGATACTTTTTCCCTCAAACTGTTGAACACATGAAGAATTTTAGCCAAAAATCAAGAAAAACAGAATTGTCCAGTTGTTGCCAGAGGAATTCCTCTTTCTCACCCTGGTCACATAACCATTTCAAAGGATGGCCTCCACAGAGATCTGCCTTTGCAGACCCTAGGTGGCTGCATCTGCCTGTCACATAGGAATAATGACCTCCTGAATCCTAGGGAGCCACAGCATTCCTGCCTAAGAGAGTTGGTGTGGAAGTGTAGATTTCACGCATATTGGAGCTATAACAATTCTCAGAAATGGAGGCAAGAAACCTATTCATATTATGACTATGTGTTTTTTGAGTATTTAATACTAAAATACAGTTAGAAGATATTTTGGGTCTTGTAGAATTCAACTTAGTTTTGCTTGTACGCTTTGCTAAATTAAATCATGGATGGATTCAATTAGTTTTCCCCAGCATTCTCAACCGAAAGACTTGAAGCAAGCTCAAGCTCCAAGCAAGCAGTAAGAATCAGGACATGTCTGGACCATAGTCCCAGCCTTACATTTACATCAGTAGAGAGTGTTTAAAATGGAAATTCTGCTCAGAGACAAAGGAGCTCTCTGAAAGGGTCACCTTGAGACAACTTTATAAGGAAAGCAATGTCTCATGCTTAGCCTTACAGTTCCTGGCTTAGAAGCTAGCTGCTTCCTTCCTTCCAGTGGAGTCCCTAAAGAAGTGCTGTATTGATTGTTACTTAGTACTTTGCATTTCCAAATGACTGTTAATTAGTACATAGCCTTTCCAAGTGCATAACAACCTTGGGGAAAATAGAACTGCTTTCCTTTTGGAAAATTGAGATGATGTTGTCTTATTAAAATGCATTTAAATAAGTAGGACAAAAGATAAAAATAAATAATAGAGCATAAGTTACCCACATGTTAACCTAGTACTCTAAACATGAGCCACCTCACCAGCCTGTTCCCATACGACTACACAAGCACTACCAATAATAAAATAGAACCCATCCCTATTAATAACTTAGTTTTAACTGTATCACTTCCTCAATGTAATGTATCCAACAATGGTAAGTTTTTATTACTTATTAGCACCATGGATTGGTCTTAAGTATATACATTCACATTTAACAGGATTAACATAGATATTATGGTACTCTTCAGTCATGAAGTGTTTCTGATATTAATAAAACAAAAGATTATATAGTGTCAAATATAGTCTTGTATGAGAAAATTTCAAGATCACCATAAAATTACTCTCTAATTCATTAAAATTTTAATTTAGTTCATATAAAATACTCTAGGATGGGCATTTGACTTCCATTTCTAATAAATAATATTGTAATTTCTAAATATCATCAATTTTTTTCATGTTTACTAATTTGGAGTTGTGAACATAACAAATTGGAAAAGCTTAAAAGATTCTATGAGGTCACAAAGTAAGTGAGAGAAAACTCAGGATTCAAATTAGAACTTACTATTAAGAATGGAGTCTTACTATTATTGATGTATTTAATATAGAAACCACACCTTGCCAGGCGTTACAGTGGGTGTGTGTCTAAAAGTAACATGCAAATTACTTCTACAAATGTAATCCTATCTTAAAGTATGAGTAGAGACCCCATACGGGGTCACACATGGAGTGTGGATGTTACAAAACACCTGACAACAGTAAAGAGTTTTCTGTATGCATAACAAGCGGTTCTAGCTCCTCAGGAGTCTGAAGGAGCTGGCCCGGCTCGCAACAAGCCTGCTGCAGTGTTGGTTCTGAACACACATGGGCAATTTGAAATGCACAGGCTATCACACCACACAATGCCACTGAACTCCCGGCACCATGCTTCAGATTCAGGAAGAGTGTCAAGGTACAAATTCCTTTGATTTCACTGCGGCTGCAGTACTTTCTAGTCTTATTTAAAAAAACACTGTCTTAATTATTGAAAGGAGACTTTTAATACTTGCCTGCTATTACTCCTCATCATGTATCAAATTAATATATCTTTAGGTTGATTTTATTCAAATATTAGATATTTGAAATTTCTATTTAACTTACCTTGAATTTCCAAAAATATGACTTAGTGAATTTGACGAGCAGTATTCGCAAAATTTCTAAAACAGTCCTAAGTCTACTTCTGACTTTTGATACATTTGGCTATTCAGAGAAGCATTCTCAGCATTGAGAGTTACAAAATCAAATTATGATCAACTCAGAAACATTGGAGGTGACTTGTTTTGTTTTGTTTTGTTTTGCTGTTTTGTTGGTTTGGTTTGGGGTTTTGTGTTTCTTTGGTTGGTTGTTTTTTGTGGATTTTGCGGGGGTGGGGTTTTTTTTGTTTGTTTTTTGTTTTTTTGAGACAGGGTTTCTCTGTGTAGCCCTGGCTGTCCTGGAACTCACTCTGCAGACCAGGCTGGCCTCGAACTCAGAAATCCACCTGCCTCTGCTTCCCAAGTGCTGAGATTAAAGGCATGCACCATCACTGCCCCATGCACTGAAGATGACTTGTTGAGGTAGAAATTTCTGGTCTTTTAACAACTAACTCAGTTATGTCACTTGATGTTTTTCTGGAAGCTGTCTTGGGAGAGGCCATGTGATGTTTTGCTGCAAACGGACATGTGAGAGGGTGCATGATGATCAGAAAGAATATACACTTAACCCCACAGAGGAGAGAGGATGCTCTTGCATTGCTGTGCTGTGCAACACTTCAGTGGTCTTCACTGGTTTTCACTGGTCTTCATTGGCTTCACGTCATAGTCAGAAATACACCAAAGAACTCCTCCTGGTATTCTGGCTGATTCAGGCCACTTCTGCTAACTGGTGTCTCTACTGCAGAGCCTTGCTCTTTCTACTGCAGAGCCTTGCTCTTTCTGCTGGATTGTACTACTGCTACCCATTCATGTCTGATGTTTGCTATTGAACTGGACTGCTGGTATCCTGACAAAGAAGAGTGGACTCACCCCAAGGAACTACTTCTAAACAAGTTCACAACCTCACTTTCCTATTAACCTTCTTTTTCCCCTACCTCTGCTCTGGTCCATGGGCTAGATAGGAAGTTGAAGTGTTTAAAAACTCTAAATACAGTGGGTTTTGAAAAGTCTAAGCCTACAACTTATATCCTCAATTGTCAAATATTCAGCTAACACTTCATTCTTTATGGAAAAATAAGCAAGCGTATCTATCTAATTAGGATTCAAGTTTGCTTTCCTCCTCAATGATGACGAAAGCAAATGCATATCAAAATTGTTGAATAATAAATTACTTGATAATTTCTTTACCAGTATATCTTTGATTATATACTGGATATAGATACAATGTATTCATTGGTGCCCAGAGCAGGGACTGGTTAACTTTATTTGGATGGAATATATCAAACCCTATCAAGTGTAATTTGAAACACAGATATGTGTATAAGCCAAGGAGTAAAGGCAAGCCAAGACAGACTCATGTGTGAAAATTTGGAATATGAGAAAGTGTCGCATATATTCAAGGAATTAAAATGTCACCAGTAGATTACATTATCAGAACTGTAAATACCAAGAAAATCAATTGAAGATGGAGACATATGAGAGTGGGAATTCAAAGACTAGATAACCTTGCATAGGAATTCACATTTTCTGTAGTAGGTAATGAAAAACCATTGATAAATTGTTATGAAAAGCAACATTTAGCAATACTCTATTTTAGAAGCTTGTCTTGGGTGATCATTTGGAAGGAAAGAAACCAAAGAAATAAACAGGAAGACCAATTACCAGAATCAGTTTTAATACTCAATTTTAACAAAACAACAACAAAGCCAATAAGATTGTATACGGCCAGCTTTGTCACACTAATGAAAAGCTGATGAGAATTTAAAAAGCATGTGCTTTCAAAGGATTTTTTCTGGCCCGTCCAGCAGGTCCAGTTATTCCAGGGTCCCGAAGAGGCACTACCTGAGGGTCAAAAATGGGGGGAAGAGAGAAGGGGGGCCAAGCACGCTAACAAAGTCAGAGTCAATCTGGGTTGTGTCAAGGCCTCATTTAATGTAGGGGAGACGAACAGGTTTTAAGGCTTACAGAGAAGGAATTGACCTTCACACAAGAGCAAAGGAGGGAAGGGCAGAGACACCCCTAGTGATGGAAGCAGGAAGCGAGGAGGTCATCCAGGTGGGGACACCCGGAGTTAACGCCAGCAGGAACATTCCACGGTTAGGGCAGGAACATCTTGTGGTATTCTCAGGAATCTTCTCACACCTATAGCTCAAGGGGAAGGCTCTACTTAATTGTTCTTCCTTCTCAGCAGCGGCCTCCTTAGGGCTGTCAGTAAGCATAAGTCCGAATAGCTCGGGACGGTTCCCCACATTTTTCTGCTTCAAGAAGTAGTGCCCTCCTCTCACAAAGGAGGATGGGCTTCTGAGATCTGGAGCTAGCATGGCAGCTGTGTGGTTTGCTTCAGATGTAGTGGAGGAAGGACCAACTGCAACTACAACCATAGATCAAACTGGAGGGTGGACGAGGGGCATCCTCCAAGGGCTGCATTCTCCAGAAGAGTTGATTCTGGAACCTTACCAAGGATTACCCTGTGATTTCAGCAGTGCCCATAGATCTAAGGCGTGGAGTTCTTTTCTTCTATTGAAACTATTATTTCAATTACTGTATTGAAACAGTGAGATTGGGGCAATTGGGCTGCCATCACATATTGCATGTTGAGCTACAAATTGCTTGTTGCAAATTTCTGCTGCTGTTTACTTGCTGTTGCTGTGATAAAACTTGACCAAAAACAAGTAGGGGAGGAAAGATTAACTTGCTTACAGAATATAGTCCATTATGTAGAGACACCAAGGAGGGAAGTCACACCAGGAGCATGAAGCAGAAACCATGGAGGAAGGTTGCGTGAAAGCTTGTTGATTTTTGGATTTTATTTATTTATTTATTTATTTATTTATTTATTTATTTATTTATTTCTGAGCAGCTGGTCTTCAGGTACACAGGTCTACTTGCCTAGGGATAATGCAGCCCAGAGTGGGCTTGGCCCCCTTACATCAATATAAACATTCAGAAAAAAAGCTTACAGGCTAATTTGCTAGAGGCAATTCCTCAATGGAGGTGCTCCCTTCCCTTGTTACTCCTTGAAATTGACATTAAATTACTATCATTTGTAAGTGATTGGACACCAATCAGAGCCACAGCATAAATAAGTAGGAAAAAAATACCTATAGCACTCAGACATGCTTCAGTTTCTCAGCATGAAAACTGGACCGGACAACTTCATCCTAGTGTGTCCTTGTAGGAAAAGAAGTTTATTTTAATGTGTGTGCATGTGTGTAGGAAAGGGTGTGCATGGATGGAGTGTTCAGAGAGGAAGAGGTAAGAGAAGCAGTCATCTGTTTATCGGGGTCTAGTCCATATTTTTCTTTTAAATAGATTATCAGAGATGAGATCAAATTGTCCTTTTCTTAATATTTTCTTTATTTAGATTTCAAATGTTAGGCCCTTTTCTAGTAACCCCTCCCCAAATCTCTATCCCATCTCCCCTCCCTGCTTCTATGATCATGTTCCCTCACCAACCCACCCACTCCCGCCTCCCCACCCTGGTTTTCCCTACACTGGGGCATCAAGGGACCAAAGGGTTTCTCCTCCCTTTGATGCCCGACAATGCCATCCTCTGCTACATATGTGGCTGGAGCCATGGGTCCCTCCATGTGTACTCTTCAGTTGGTGGTTTAGTCCCTGGGAGCTCTCGGGGGGGGGGGGGGAGTCTGTTTAGTTGATGTTGTTGTTCTTCCTATGGGGTCGCAAACCCCTTCAGCTCCTTCAGTCCTTTAATTTTCCTGAGTATCTCTGCAACCTCCTTGGTCTAGACCAGTAGAACTCATCCTTGAGAACACTGTCATACTTCTTTTTATTTTTTTGTATCCAAAATTACCATTTCTTTTATTTTGTCAAAATAAGATTTGAATTGAAATCACATATATCTTTCAGAGATGCATTATTACTGTTTTATTTTTAAAATATTCTGTTTTAGAATCTTTACCTACTAAGTCTCTTTGTTTATTTATTTCCATAGAATTCAATCTCATTGGCTTGGTAATCTATGAAATACTTTCTTTGGGTTCTATAGCAAAAAATCTCTATTTTAATGCAATAAAATTATGTTTGATTATTTAACATCAGGATTTGCTCACCCTTTATATATATTGGAATTGCTTACAACTATTATTAAAGTCATAAGAAAGAGAAGAGAATGGTAGAATCTAGGGTTTTAGGGTAGTACAATATGTATTTCAAATCTATTATTTCTGTATTAACTATATCTGTGAACAGAGGAATGAGTTTATTGACAGAGAATGATAATATTATAAATAGTGCTTAAAGAATAAAAAGCATCATTCAAGAGAGTCTTTCAGATCTGCACTTAAAATGATTCATTGGAGAAGTGCTGTTACACTTTGATACAATTCCTCATGTTGTGCTGATCTCCCACAATACATTTTTTTTTTTTACTACTACATCAAAACTGTAACTCTGCTCCTGTTATAAACTGTAATGCAAATATTTTTGGAGGTTTGCCAAAGGGGTCACCACCCATAGGTGGAGAACCTGTGGTCTAGCCTGCTGCCAGCATGCTAGAAACATAAGTAATATGTGCAAAATGTCTGACTTCCCACATAACAGAACTAAGATTAGGCGCTTTTGAGTAAGGCTTACCTTTGTATGTGAAGGTTTTAGGTACCTCTCAGGAAATGGGATAAAAGAGCTAGTAGCTTTTCTAGTTTGTGAATGTTTTAGATTTTTTTAAAAGAAATGTGAGTTGATTGTTAAGTGCAGGTGATGTTTCAAAGTAAGTCATGTAAAGTTATATAAATTGCATTTTAAGGTAACACAAGCTTGGGGACCATCAATTCCTTTTTTACTACATTTGAATCCTATCTGTTTTGTAGGAATCATATTATTGTACATTGTGTAAAGATTATCTTTGTATTTTTCAAATGTTGCTTTCTCTGCCCCCATATCTGGTTGCAAACCAGACATGCCATTGTAATGGTTATTCTAAGAATCCCAGGCCTCAATGTTGTGGGAACATTGTGCCTCATTTATTCTCTGATTTGTCAATAAACACTGATCAGCCAGGGGAGGGGTAGTGAGAGGAGGAAGAGGGGATTCATCACCAGGATGGGTTCCAGAAGCCATCATGGGAACACACCTGAGCAGAGAGAGCCAGATCAATACTGAAACGACTAAAATGCAAGTACCTCGGAGATTTTAACTGGAGGTAGCCAGGCTATTTTAGAGGATTGAAATAGACTAACACTGCTTAGCTATTGTGCTGGAAAGCTTGACTAAATAAACTTGCAACTCTATGCCTCATTTGTTTGGGGGTTTGCCAGGATAAAGATAAAGCTTATCACTTTAAAAACTGAACTAACAATGTTTATGTTTCCTGTCTCTATATCGTGAAAATGCTACTCTGTCCAGTTCACTGAATTGGTCATGTGGTCATGTTGAAAAGAGTTTGACATGCCCAGAGTGTAATACCCCCATTAAAAAAAGGCAAAATCCAGAAATGCTACAAATCAAAGCTAGGCTTCTAATGACCTAGAGCTAAAATAGTAATGAGTAGAATTCTGTAAACATAGGCTAAATGTAAAAATTTAGGCTAGGGGCCTGGAGAGATGGCTCAGTGGTTAAGAGCACCGACTGCTCTTCTGAAGGTCCTGAGCTCAAATCCCAGCAACCACATGGTGGCTCACAACCATCTGTAAGAAGATCTGACACCCTCTTCTGGTGTGTGTAAAGACAGCTACAGTGTACTTACATATAATAAATCAATAAATCTTTAAAAAAAATTTAGGCTAAATAATAAACCATGCTGCATTTGTGATCTTCATATTTTGAAGACCATAGGTAACTAAGACAGTAAACTCCCAGAAATATAATATCATCTCATTTAGCAAAACTTGCCAATGACTGAAGGCTTCACACATGGTATTCATTGGAACATAATCATTGCATACAGTATGAATTTCAAAGAGACAATTTCTCTTATATATGGTATGCACTTAGGTCATACCCATATTCTCCTCTTCCACAGCTCTCCCCCATCTCCACCCCCAAGTCTCCCTCTTTCCTTTAGCCCCTCTTTACTTCCATGTTGTGTGTGTGTACGTGATTGTGTGTTGTAAATATGTTTTTTGTGTTTGTATTTGTGTTATGTGTGTCTAGTCTAAAATTCATTTGAGGAAAATATGTCACTTGTATTTGTGTGTGCATTCATTTCAACAAATATGATGATATATCCAGTTGCATTCATTTTTCATAAAATGCCATGATTTTATTGGTTTTTGTTACTTAATAAAACTCCTGTGTGTGTGTGTGTGTGTGTGTGTGTGTGTGTGTGTGTGTGTATCAGATTTTTCTTTGTTCATTTGCCATTGTTTTTTGCGGGGGGTATATTTCTTTTAAAAATATATAATAATTTCATTATTACTAGCATAAGAAAACACAGTTCAACTGTGTGTAAATTACAGTTGAAAGTTCATCTTTCAAACATTTTTTTAACAAAATACTGACCCTAGCGACTGGTGAAGCAAAATCCTAAAAACAGGACAAGAGGATGAACAAGTGAAGCAGCGCCTCCTAGTGGTTAGAATAGGAAAAAATGCATTTAAAAATAAACTACAGACCCTGACACCTAGGAAGCATGTTTGCAGACTCCAACTTAGACCTAAGGTACATAGGGAAAGAAGGTAGAAACAAAGGATTAAGTGCACAGCACTTCCTCCTTCAAGGTTGGCAAGCAGGGATCATGTTTTTCTGCATTGTATCTGAGAACATTCTCTTCCTCACTTTATCAAAAATCATGTGGATTTATGCATTTATGTCTACATCTTGAATCTGATTACATTGACCAACATATTTATTTTTGTGATAATACATGTGGTTTTTGTCACTCTAGTTTTGTAGTACAACTTGAAATGGGGGATGGTGAAACCTCCAGCAGTTCTTTTATTATTCAGAATTGTTTTTTAGCTATGCTGTGTTTTTTGTTGTCCATATAAAGCCAACACGTTCCCTTTTAAAACCTGTGAATAATCGTTGGAGTCTTGGTGATGATCGCATTGAATCTGTAAATTGTTTGTGGTAGAGTAGCCATTTCTGCTGTGTTAAAATTACCAATCTATGCACATGGGAGATCTGTCTTGCAGGCTCTTGAATTTCCATTTTTCAATGACTTGATATTTTTACCATACAAGTCTTTCACTTGTTTGAACAGAAATACCCCAAGATATTTTATATTACTTTAGGCTATTATGAAAAGCGTTGTTTCCCTGTTTTGTCTTTTCTCAGACTATCATTTGTATATAGGAGGACTATTGATTTTTGTGAATTATTTTTGTATCCAGCTACCTTGCTGAAAGTGTTTATCATCTGAAAATTCTTCAGTGGATTTTTAGCATCACATATGTATACTATAATATCACCTGCAAATAATGATACTTTGATTTCTTCTTTTCTAATTTGTATCCCCCTTGACCTTCTTCATTTGTCCAATCTGTCTAGCTAAGTCTTAAAGTATCACGTTCAATTGGTAGGGAGAGTAGAAACCATTGTCTTGTTCTTATTGTAATGGAATTCCTTTGACTTTCCTTCCATTTAGGTTGATGTTGGCTATGAGCTTGCTGTAATCTGTCTTTATTATGTTGGTCTATTCCCTTTGTGTTTCTTTCTTTCTTTTCATTTTATTAGATATTTTCTTTACTTACATTTCAAATGTTATCCCCTTTTCTGGTTTCCCCTCCAAACCCCTCCTATCCCAACCCTCCTCCCCATGCTCACCAACCCACCCACTCCTGCATCCTCTCCCTTTGTATTCCTAATCTCAAGATATATATCATGAAGTAGTGCTGTATTTTGTCAAAGGTCTCTTCTACATCTAATGAAATGATTATGTGATTTTTGACTTTCGATTTGTTTATATGGTAGATTACACTTACC